>NC_134497.1:28777682-28877682 GCF_040206685.1 Ascaphus truei
CGTGAGGGCGAGGGCCGGTGTGCTGCGGGGAGGGAGGGCCAGTGTGCTGCAGGGAGGGAAGGGGGGTATGAGGCTGCAGTGCTGCTGGGAGACATCTGTCTCCCGGTGCTGCTCCTCCAGTGTGCGCGCCGGGCCTCCCTCTCTCAGCGTCGGGCACTCAGCGTCGCTGAGCCGGGCTGAGCCGCGCTGAACAGATGCACAAAGCCCCTGCATCTGTAATCTGCGCAGCTATAGTTCCTCCGGCCTGGGACATAGTAGGCGCTTAGGTGCTGCTGCTCGCTCTTGCTTGCTGCCGCTCGCTCTACTAGGAGCTTTTTGCTGTCCTGGCAGAGGAGACAGCAAGCACGCTTGGGAGGCGGGTATCACTGTGTGTGTGTCACTTGGTAGCTGTCAGTGTGTGTGTGTGTGTGTGTGTGTGTGTGTGTGTGTGTGTGTGTGTGTGTGTGTGTGTGTGTGTGTGTGTGTGTGTGTGTGTGTGTGTGTGTGTGTGTGTGTGTGTATTATATAATATTTTAAAAATTAAAAAAAAAAGACATGTTGTGAGAATAAATTATTTATTAACATTGTGCAACTTTGATAAATATATTCACACGCACACACCACACACACATATATACACCACACATACATATATACACCACACACATTATATATATATATGTGTATATATTTATATAGGCTAGCAAACAGAAAAAAGCAGCGCCTCAAAGGGCATATATGCAATGATAAAATATTATATATAGTATAAATTAATATCAGTGCCTGCGTGTAAATTGTGATATATAGTAATTTGTAAACATATATTCATTTAAATACTTAGACAACGCAATCTATAATATGCAAAAAGTGAATGAACATATTTTAAAATATAAAAATGTATAAACATAAAAATATAAAAATAAAATGAAGAAGTGAAAAACCAGTCCTTTAAAGATGAAGTCCATCAAAGATGTTTTGGCTTGAATACAGGGGGTCTCCGGCTGCTCTCGAAAGGATGAACCACATCCTATAGAATCTGTAGAGGAGAGAGAAAAGAGAGCGCACGCCCCATAGTGTATAACTGTATATTTAATAAAGGAAATGGAGGGGGGAGGGGGGGGGAAGAATCGCACTCACAAGGATAAAAAGGTTAAAAGCGTGTCGTGAATAAATCACCACCATCCGGCTCTTTGCTTGTCTTTACTTGTCTCTGATGTCGCTATCTGGATACAGACGATCCGTGGTCATCAGGATGTTAACTCAAGCGTGGAGCAAGGGAACCGGCATAAATGGAGTCCTCTGAAGATCTCTCAGCTGCGTGGCCTGTGAATGTTACACACACGAACCGGCCTGTTCATGCGCAACGTGATGACGCAATGTCCGTGACGTGATGCGTGATGACGCTCCCATCACGCATCACGCATCACGTCACAGACATTGCGTCATCACGTTGCGCATGAACAGGCCGGTTCGTGTGTGTAACATTCACAGGCCACGCAGCTGAGAGATCTTCAGAGGACTCCATTTATGCCGGTTCCCTTGCTCCACGCTTGAGTTAACATCCTGATGACCACGGATCGTCTGTATCCAGATAGCGACATCAGAGACAAGTAAAGACAAGCAAAGAGCCGGATGGTGGTGATTTATTCACGACACGCTTTTAACCTTTTTATCCTTGTGAGTGCGATTCTTCCCCCCCCCTCCCCCCTCCATTTCCTTTATTAAATATACAGTTATACACTATGGGGCGTGCGCTCTCTTTTCTCTCTCATATATATATATATATATATATATATATATATATATATATATATATATATATATATATATATATATATATATATATATATATATATATATATATATATATATATATTGCAAGAGAACAAAAGAGCCCCAATGAAAGCACTCTAGTATGCCTGACAGTACAAAACCACAATGTTTATTGGAAAATGTCACAGAACATAAAGTAAAAATTAAAGCACAGAAAATTAAAACACGGCATGGATCCCCTGAATGGTGCAAACTTGATTAGACCTCTAATCAGGCAGTTACCCTGAAGGACAATACAAAGGTCTAAATAGACAAATAAATGCTGACAAAGTACCTGACAAGGTGTATACAAGAAGCTACCAACAGACACAACCCAGTGGTTAGATAAGGTGGCTAATACACTAGATAGCAAAATGCTGATGTCTCCCTAGGTCTGGGGACAAGTGTATAACATTGCAAAATCAGCAAGTTCACTGTGAAAACACATGAATAATCACAAAAAAGCACACCTTAATCTGTTACAGCAATTGATAGATACTTCACCTTATGTCAGGTACTCAGCATGGTCTGTAGAGGATTCCAGGAGCAAAGCTCATAGCACGTGAAAAAGTCCCAAGAGGGGGACAGGACAGGGGATCCTGCCTACTGGACCTGCTCCTACGCGTTTCGGCCTTAGCCTTCTACTGGGAGTGGTACTGTAGGCAGTATAACATGCACCTTAAAAAGGGATCTGATTAGGCTAGTGATTGTAGACACCTGTAATGTTTAATAAGCAGCACATGGAGTAGGGAGTGTGCTAATGTGTAAACACACTGTGTCATGAAGGCATCCGAGACTAAAGGCCAATGATTGGGATGTATTTCCTAAACTCCTACCCACAAGAGGGCATGACTGGCAATCAAATATCACTAACGTAGTACTGCGCATGCGCATGACGTCACGGACAGTCGACCATGCCAGAGCTGTCGCCTATAATGCGCTATCTAAGGACTAAAAATAGGGAAGCACTGAAAACTCCTCCTCCCTGAATCCAGGGCACCGAGGGCAGGAACATGCATCAGGACTGCAACCACGCATGTCCGTGACGTCATACGTCAGCGCCCCCGGCGCCCTCCACTCGGTCATGGAGGAGATGGCAAATGCTTCAGTTCTCACTGGTCTCAAAGCGCCTCACTGCGCATGCTTGCCCTTAGTTGTCTGAAATTGCGCAATCTTTATGACATGGACAATGCCCAGGCCTGACATGCGCATGCGCAGTATATACATCTCACTGCTCTATAGAAAAAGAAATCTGTCTTAAAGGGGTATAGTACATTGTATGTGAATAACATGAGTAAGCTGTTCAATAAGCATCTATGATCACAAAGCAGGGAAGTTGAAGCTATCAAATAGATAATGATTGTATATCAATTATTAACATGACAGTAGTTACTGATGATGACCATATATTAGAGAGATGCATAATAATACAAATAGACAAAAACTGGATAACCAAATATCTTGTCCCTAATTCAGGGGTATCTGTATTGTTATGAATATTAATCATTATGAATTGCATAGCTTAGGCATCCCATGTGAATAACAGACAGAATAGGCATAATAAAAGTGCATAGCTCTAGGAGAATCCATATAGAGCTTTCTTATATCAGAATTGAGTGCACTTGTTTCTGTCCAGTCACGCATAACAAGTGACCTCATAAGAGATCATTATCCATGTATTTGACAATAAAGATGATAGAATGATGTTGTCCATCACAGAGGCTATGTAATTATAATTCACAGATGTTTGTAAAGTCCTACGAGAGAATATTTAGAGACTTAGGGCTCTATGCAGTAAGCGTTGATAAGGGTTTTTTCGGCATTATATAGGCAAAATTGGGTTTGAGATTCAGTAAGCGCCGATATGTGCTTGATTTCGGCAGGTTTCGTAGCCAATAATTTAGTTATGGCCAGTCTGCTGTCGATAAGCCTGTTTTCGGCACTTATCGCCACTTTTTAAAATCGGCTGTATTCAAGTACCAAAATCAGCTTATCGGGGCTGATCGGCACTAAGAAATTGAGATGTTATGGCCAATTTCTGCCGCCAACTAAAGTAGGCAAGTTGGAGGGGAGAACGATCGCTAAGGCTGCCGGAACGGCACTTAGAAAAAAAAAATCATCTGCACATCAATGGAGTCAATGGAGCGGGGACGTATAACATTTTAGTACTGTTAACGTTCCATTGCTCACAATACAAATGTGATTAGCATTACAGTGTGGGGGGCATTCACTGCATTGTGTCACACCTGACGTGTATTATTTGATTTACATTGTACTTTTAGATGTTTTCATCATTTGCGTGTCACATTACTCATCATGTGATGATGTGTCAAGGGAAAATCCTATACTCAACTCTTAAAGGAGAACCTCACATCATATCACACATTTAATTGAACTGAGCGACAATTCTTTATATGATGTTACACATGTCACACATCTAACACATCCACCGTATATTCATGTTGCTTTACATTACACAATGCTTGTAATGTGTAACGCATCTTTAAACGTTCATGTACATCTTTCTTCTCATGTTTACATGTACTTTGGGTCCTCCCTTTTTTCATGACGTCACTTATTGGACAGTCAATCACATAGCATGTTTACATTGTAAACGTTGCATTACAAGCACTTCAACCTAACTTATACACACAAGGACAGTAGTTAATCATTGTTACACCTTTCAAACTGATTCAATAGCAACTATCCTCATTACATAAATGTATGCATATGCACACGAGAATTCATTGTTGTGAACATGTGACAATAACATTGCTAATTACACATGTTGCAGCAAACATTTTCCACGTCAATCTCAGGCTTTTTGTCTATTTACATGACTGACTGTTGCGTTCAGAAGTGTTACATGCATTGCACATTACACTAATAATTGTCAAACAATGTTTGTACAAAGCTTCACGTTACATCATTGGCAAATATCATGATTGCCTGCTGAATACACAGAACAAATAATTCTTTGATCAAATGGACACAGCTTGTGAGCCAAGTACTTTAATATGTTAATGTAACACCTTGCTTTTTATTATGTCACCTGACATCATCACATACCTATTTAAAGGACGCCTATTACCTGCTCATTCACAGCTACTCATTTCAAAATGTTGCGATTGTTTAGGAGACGGAGGAACATTCTTTTTCATGACATGCTTGCAGATGAAGAGAATGACATAGGGCAAGGGAGGGATAGAGCCAGGGACAGTGACAGGGACAGGCAAGCGGATACGACAGGGACAGGGAGAGGGACAGGCCGAGGGACAGGTAGAGGGACAGGAGATCAGAGGAGAAGACAGAGGAGACAAGTTGTGCCTCATCCGCGTGTGTACAGGGAGAGAACCCTGTTAGATGGGATGAGTGAGGAGGAGATAGTCAGTCGCTATCGTTTGAGTTCAGCAGCAATCTTATCTCTTTATGAAGAGATAAGGGGAGATTTAGATTTTTTGACAGCCAGAGGTCGTGCAGTCCCTGGGCTTGTTAAAATGCTGTGCTCATTACATTATCTTGCTTCCGCGTCATTCCAGACAACTATGGGCATAGTGGGCGGGGTCTCGCAATCTACATTCTCGCGGGCCTTTACCCAGTTTCTCTATGCACTCAATAGACGCGCTAGGAATTATATTCATTTTCCTACAGAGGCGACAGAGTGGCTGGAAGTCAGGAATGGCTTTTATCACATAGCAGGGATACCATGTGTGCTGGGTGCAATCGATTGCACACATGTTGCTTTGATTGCACCTAGTCAGAGTGAGCATGTTTACCGCAATCGTAAGCACTACCATTCACTTAATGTACAGGTGGTATGTGATGCCAAGATGAGGATAATGCATGTGGTACCCAAATTCCCTGGTTCCAGTCACGATTCCTCTATCCTGAGGAACTCTTCAGTCTTCCATGCTTTCGAAGAGGGACATTTTGGACATGGTTGGCTGCTGGGTGAGTACATATTTGGATGTTGTAACACAAAACACATATTTGTTTACTAATATTTTCATTATAGAAACTTATAACTAATGTAAGCTTATGTGTGCTCCATTGATTATAGGTGACTCAGGATACGGAATTAGGCCGTGGCTCTTGACTCCGGTGCTAAACCCTCAAACTGAAGCAGAGGACAGGTACAATGCAGCCCATATCTCTACAAGATCTGTTATAGAGAGGACATTTGGCCTACTCAAGACCAGATTTAGGTGTCTCGACAGAACTGGTGGGGCTCTTCTATACAAGCCTCAGAAAGTGTCTGATATTATAATTGCCTGTTGCATTTTGCACAATGTGGCACTCACACATAATGTACAATCAGACCTATCTGACGCTTTGGTAGAGGAGCATCCCACCCATGTAGCTGCTGAAAATGAACAAACAGCCAGTGGTGGCCAGACACGCCAGAATCTCATAAATTCCTTTTTTTCTTGTAAGTAAAAACATATATTTTCATAGTACTACTTTTATATATTAATTATGTCATATTAACACTAATTGTTTTTTACATAACCTTCTGTTAGGACACAGATGAATATGGGTTGCACACCTTTCTTTTCTCTGCTGTGTGCACAAAGGGATGTGGCACCGGTATGTTATTGTTGCACAGGTTACACTGGCGACACACTTTATTCGAGCTTGGCTAGTCCCACGAATTCGGGTATACCCGGGTGTATTGAGGTTTGTGACTGTTTTCTGCCCGAGTACATTGAGTTATTTTCCAAGCAGGGATTGAAGCATTTTATTCCCGCTGGCTGCAATACTGCACAGTATATATATATAAACTGCATTACAATTCATGAATTTATGCCACCTGGTAGACACGCGAAGCATTGCAGCCTATTAAATCCTAATCATTATCATTTAACAGATCAGCCGCCCATCAGCCAGGCATGAACCCAGGCTGGGAAGGCAAATGCAACGGGGCTTGTCAGAGGTGAGGAGTGGCGCATTCCAGGTATCTGCCAGGTACATACCGGGTATTTGCTCGAATAAAGTGTGTCGGTGCAGTATATAATCCCTCTTCCATTTGAATTTAGTTGTGTGTATGTGAATACAACTGTTGTAACAAATCAGTAATATTTTAGCATTGTGTTGTTCCTTATGCAAACACAATACACATAGTATGGCCATAGTCATGAATTCTTGCATTATGCTTACATACAATGTTATTGTTGCAGTGTAACATGTACATCCATATGATGTGTACACCAGGCTGGTTTACATTTAGAATGTGATACAATATACATGGTGTTGCACATTTAACACCAAATACACACTTTGCTGTGTTGCTTACGGTACTGAAGATGGCATGTCAATGTTTGCAATTTATATATTGTTCCATTGCATTATAGGTATATCTCCAGTATGACTGATCATGGTATGTATATTTGCTGACATCTGTCATAAGATGTGCCTACCTCAATATTCGTATAAGTATTTGAAGTAAAAATCCAACATATTGGTAAACGATAAATGTTACATACATGTACTTTCTGTATCATGTACATGCATTTAGCTACTAATGAGGTTTAATGTGCATTGTATTATAAAATGATTACTCCCACTTCATCACATGTAATGTATGTTCCCTTATAATTGCCATTAATGTAATATACAGGTGTTTGGAGAGAAGGGGATAACTGTAAATATTTTTTTACTTACGGGAGCTCATTAATCACGGATGCAATTGACTGATCATAACACTCCATGCATGAATGCCTGTAATCACAGCAATGCGTTGTACATCTTATATTTAGCAATGTAGGTGATTATTAATGCTATAAATTATTTGTCAACATTAATTAAACATTGTCACATGTGTATGTATAAGTCACACATGTGTGTTTATGTGACCTACATGTAACAAGTGTCAAACTGTAATCAAAACCACAATTGTGTCAAAAATGTAACTGTAATTTTGCATTAATAATTACCCACAATCACAATGTTCTTAATATATTTGGAATGTCATTGACGTCACTTCATCATTATCATGATGATAATGAACAAGTATTCTCAAAATATAAACGTCAATCACATGCACATTAGCATAGGCACACTTTTTAAGACAACTGTTTGTGTCTGTATCAATTTGTTTATGATCCATGTATAACATCGACAAATGATAACAGCAGGTTTAATATGGTAGGTTATATCATCATATTGACTGTACTATTTATGTTTATAAAGTTTAATGAACACAGTAAACTATACTTAGTTTGGTACATGAAATATACACATAAACGTACTTCATTACATGATGTTGATGTAATATTCATAACATCATGCATTGTAGGGGACCACAACATCTTGCCAATAACATTCTTTGCTACAGTCCCAAACCATTTCATCAACATACCCATGTTACAAGAAATTTTTAACTATAAATGGCTAGTTGGTTGTAAGTGTCCTTTACATTGGGAGAAGGAGTGGCTCAGTGAGTAAAGACACAGACTGGCACAGAGAGTTTGAAGCAGGGGAGACTGGTTCAATTCCCGATGTCGGCTCCTTGTGACCTTGGGCAAGTCACTTTATCTCCCTGTGCCTCAGGCACCAAAAAATAGATTGTAAACTCCACGGGGCAGGGACCTCAGCCTGCAAAATGTCTCTGTAAAGCGCTGCGTACAACTAGTAGCGCTATACAAGAACATGCTATTATTATTATTATTATTACAGCTAAACCCCGTTATAACGCGCCTCGCTATACCGCGATTCGGTTATAATGCGGTTTTCCCATGGCTCCCGTTTTTAAAAAAAATTTTTTTTTTTTTTTTTTAAAATTTTTTTTTTTGCACACTGCACACACTGCACACACTGCACACACTCACTGCACACACACTGCTCATTGCTCACACTGCACACACACTGCACACTGCACACACTGACACACTGCACACACACTGCACACTGCTCACACTGCACACACTGACACACTACACACACACTGCACACACACTGCACACACACTGCACACTGCACACACACTGCACACTACACACACACTGCTCATTGCTCACACTGCACACACACTGCTCACACTGACACACACTGCACACTGCACACTGCACACACACTGCTCATTGCTCACACTGCACACACCTCACACTGCACACACACTGCTCACACTGCACACACACTGACACACTGCTCATTGCTCACACTGCACACACACTGCTCACACTGCACACACACTGCTCACACTGACACACACTGCTCATTGCTCACACTGCACACACTGACACACTGCACACACACTGCTCACACTGACACACACTGCACACTGCACACTGCACACACACTGCTCATTGCTCACACTGCACACACTGACACACTGCTCATTGCTCACACTGCACACACACTGCTCACACTGACACACACTGCTCATTGCTCACACTGCACACACTGACACACTGCTCACACTGAACACACTCTGACACACACTGCACACTGCACACACACTGCTCATTGCTCACACTGCACACACTGACACACTGCTCATTGCTCACACTGCACACACACTGCTCACACTGACACACACTGACACACTGCTCACACTGCACACACACTGACACACACTGACACACTGCTCACACACTGACACACACTGCTCATTGCTCACACTGCACACACTGACACACTGCTCATTGCTCACACTGCACACACTGACACACTGCTCATTGCACACTGCACACACACTGCTCACACTGACACACACACACACACACACACACACACACACACACACACACACACACACACACACACACACACACACTACACTTATACATAAATCAGCCTTACCTGACCTTGGGGATGATTTTTGAGGCATGTGGCTGCAGGGTGGGGGTGGTGCTGCGGTGGAGGGGGATGATGGCTGCTGCGGGGGCCCCCGATGCTGCGGGGGCTGGTGGGATGGCCTGGTGCAGCGCGGGGGGGCATGGGGGGGGGGGGAGGGCAGGATGACCCTGCGCTACGGCAGGGCCAGGGGGCCCTGTATTGCGGCGCGAGGGCCCTGTGCTGCGGCGGGGGGAGCCGGACCGGAGGGGAATCCCCCCTCCCATCTCCTGTCACGCGGTGGCAGGGGGAGCCGGACCGGAGGGGAATCCCCCCTCCCATCTCCTGTCACGCGGTGGCAGGGGGAGCCGGAACCGGAGGGGAATCCCCCCTCCCATCTCCTGTCACGCGGTGGCAGGGGGAGCCGGACCGGAGGGGAATCCCCCCTCCCATCTCCTGTCACGCGGTGGCAGGGGGAGCCGGACCGGAGGGGAATCCCCCCTCCCATCTCCTGTCACGCGGTGGCAGGGGGAGCCGGACCGGAGGGGAATCCCCCCTCCCATCTCCTGTCACGCGGTGGCAGGGGGAGCCGGACCGGAGGGGAATCCCCCCTCCCATCTCCTGTCACGCGGTGGCAGGGGGAGCCGGAACCGGAGGGGAATCCCCCCTCCCATCTCCTGTCACGCGGTGGCAGGGGGAAGCCGGGACCGCGGGTAAAAACACTGATGCGGCGGCCATTTTTTTTTTTTAAATTAGCGTGACCCCGTTAGTAACGCGGTGGTCTCGGGGTGGACCCCGAGGACCGCGTTATAACGGGGTTTAGCTGTATTATTATTATTATTATTACATAGTTTCAACAGTCATACGTTCCATTACACAATAGAATACACAAATGTCTTAGCAGAGTGGGAATGGTTGTTATATATAAAACACACCATGCCATAAAATGTTAGTAGTAATTAAAGAACAGTCAAGAAAATTTCTAGCTGCACTCTTTTGCAACATCATTATGTTAATTAAGTGCTTATGCAATATAGGCATAAGGGTATCACATTTTTAATAGTTTGTTAATAAGCGCTGCAAGCAATATAAAATTAGTTCCATATGTAGTATAGTAGTTGGTGGCTCCTCCTCACAATCATCTCATATAAAGTTAGACTCTTCTGAAATCATACATTGATCCGATTGTATCTTGTCTGACATCTCTGAAATACAGCAAACACATGATGGTCAAAGATGGCAACTTACTATATATGTATCCGTGACAACGCGTTACACATCTCTATATGATTGTGTAGATACACACGTCACTCACTTATATGTTAGAAGTACAACTATACATCATTATGTATTCGTTTGTTAAATTAGTAGCACGCATAACTATGTATATGAAGTTAACGTTGGGTGTATACTTAAAAATGTGCGTGCACATCTTAATGTGCGCACGCACTTCACGCTTGGGTCGACAACGTGTTAGCGCATGCGCAAAACAATGCGTACGTTGTGCGTTCAATACATGTTGTAAATACCATTAACCATGAAATATTTCTTTCTAATACAATGAAGGAGAAACTACATTCGTTCTAAACGACTACATCTGTATTCTTTTTAAACAGACGTGTGTGGACAGAAAGCACGGCCGATAACACAATGCGCAAATGCAATACGTGTGACGTCATGTTAAGCCAGCGTGAAGCGCACGCAAACACTCCTCCCACTCAATTAACATTGGGCTAACGCCCAGTGCACGCCCACAAACACAGACGCGCACGCATGACACAGTGCAGTTACCGTAACTATAACAAAACAACACAGCCAATAGGGTTTGACGCGCTCACGTCGCTTGGGGGCGGGACTTAAATCCGTAATGCTTTTTAAGGACGCCTTGGCACATGACAAGGGTCCCACGTCATACGTGGTCGACCGGGTTTTTTTTTAGATGTTGCATGATAAAAAAAACAGGTGTGTGTTACAGTTATGGTAACATGTTGCTAATATGTTTAAAGGGATGGGAAAGTACGTTTATTTATTCCGTGAGCAATGTGTACTAATCTTTCTGGTTCTACTATATTGCAATAGGAAACAATGTGTTTGTGATCGCTACATGTTATGCAGTCTGCAATGTTACGCTGTATCCACGCATTTAAAGTCAAAATGGTGGTTACAAAAAAAAAACACTTTTAACGCTGAGTCAAGGCATAACGATTGTTATATTTACCATTCTTGTAGAAGTAACACTTCGTCTGCCTGCAACTGGTCGCTCCAGAAAACCAATGCATTTGCATCCATGGTTGACCCAAACGCTGAATCCTGTATGACACACATCTCCTCCATGAGGCGCTCATAGGAATCGCCACTGCCTTCTTCAAACAATTGGTCCGGAGGTAGGTTCATTTCTTCGGTTATCCATTCGAATGCGTTTGCAGCAGAAAGGCTTGGTAAAAAATCATAGTAGTTATGTTCTTGTAGAATGTGTGTTTCAGGAATGGAGGGTGCAGATATTGCAGCAGGTATCGATTCACACGGAACAGTAGTAGCGGATCCATTGCTATTGTTATTAGGAAGAAATATGCTATTTAGCACAATATATGTGCCATGTTCCACGGTGATTTTTTTTTCCTTAGCAATCTGCCAAAAACCATACCTTTCTTGTAGGTTATCCTGCACACGTTCAAAACATTCATTAGTTGATAAAGTGAATCTTACAGAGGATTTAAAATTTCACGCCCGCCCAGGTTCTTGGTAATAAGGATACTTTGTTCTAATCAAATCATAGATTTGGCCCACGTTGGCTTTCTGTTCCGCAGTTGAGACGATCGCCTCCGCTATCATCATTTTATAGCCTTTGTGTGGATGGCTGTTTTGAATTATATCGTCAGCCATTGCAGCTTAACAGAAAGTGTGACTCTACTTCAATGTTCTCTGCTCAGAATGCTGAAACTATTAGAATGTTATCTATTTAGTGTCTTTCCATTCAAGGTCAGAAAATGTTTCTTCTTTTACTCCTGTTTTCAAGCACCAATTGGAGTTTTACAAATAATTGGTTCACATTTGTGGTTTCTGATAGGCATTTCAGTGTGAATGCCACATTAAGCTACTTTTATCTACTTTCTCAAAACAACTGTACCATTTTAATTAAAAAACAATGTGGGTTGAGGAAAGAAACATTGTCCGCTTTATGAAAATAGTGCTTACACAGCCATATAATTAAATACACACACACACCTGCAAATGTTTTTATCTTTTTTTCCCCATACATTTCAGTGTCTATTTTTCAGTCTGGTTAACTCCCTGACTGCATCAGAGTTTAAGTAAGTGTGTATATGTATATATATATATATATATATATATATATATATATATATATCTCATAAATATATAATATATATATAAATATATATTATATATTATATATATATATATATATATATATATATATATATATATATATATATATATATATATATATATATTGTGACAGAAACCAGGGGATGGTAATAAATTCCGTATATAGGGCTCCCAGGATACTAGACAGTTTCTATCCTGTTTGGCCTGGGAGTGCAGCCTTATAATACATACACTCCATCCCACAGTTTGGCAAGCGCTGGAACTGAGGGATGAGAGATCCAGACCAGAGTTTGTCTGCTGCCTGATTTCTGTCACCTGTCATGCTAATTAGGAATCAGGTATGAAAGACTGATTTCCTGTTTGCTCTGGTCTTCCCACAAGAGCCAGGAGGCTGGAAGGCTGCTGAACTACAGAGGGGAGAAGCCTCTTCCCCAAACAGGTTCAATCTTTCTGTTCATTTGTGTAAGACTGCAAAAGTACCGTGTTTTGATGTTGGAAGTGGAAAAGCCACTTCCAACCCTGAGTCAGGGATATCTAAGTTAAGTTATCGCTCAGGTGAGCAGCTTTTGTTTTGATCTGTTTTCTGTTGTATGCACTGTGGCAGTCTCAGTGCCTGGGACTGAATAAACCAGGCATAGCCTGTTTAAAGGAACAGTACGTGACGCCTCATCATTTAACCTACCCTAAAAGACCGTGTTCTAAACAGTCCCGGACAAACGACGGAGCCCCGGAGTAAGCCGTTTGTCACATATGGTGGAGAATGCGGGCAGAACACTAGGGGGTCTGCGGGTTGAAGAACTTTGAAAAAAAAAAAAAAAAAAGATTTTTTCATCCTCTGCAAACAAGATGGAAGACGTGGTGGGTGCGCTGGTACGCAATGTCGCTGCCCAGAAAGACGCAAATGAAACCCAGCAACAGCTGTTAATAGCCCAGCAAGAAACTAATGCAAACCAGCAGCAGACGAATGCAGCCCAGCAACAGCTGCTAATAGCCCAGCAAGAGATTAATGCCAACCAGCAACAGGCGAATGCCAACCAGCAACAGGCGAATGCAAACCAGCAACAGACGAATGAAGCCCTGCAAAACGCGAATGCAAACCAGCAAGAGACAAACCGCTTGCTGAGAGAGGAGCAACAGCGGTTCGCTCAGGGCTTTCAGCAGGAACTCGAGATCCTGAGGGGGACTATCAGTAACCTTCCACTGGCAGCGGCAGCCCCAGTTCCGAAAATGACCAGGGCAAGCCACTACCTTCAGAAGATGGGACCCTCGGATGATGTGGAAGCCTATTTTCTCACGTTTGAACGCACGGCACAGAGAGAGGGATGGCCAGAAGCTGAGTGGGCTGGTCTAATCGCACCCTTCCTAAGCGGCGAACCCCAGAAGGCTTACTTTGATCTAGAGCCAGCCGAAGCTAACGTCTATGCAAAATTGAAGTTCGAGATCCTCGCCCGCCTCGGCGTAACCACGGCTGTTCGCGCCCAAAGGTTTCACGCATGGTCCTTCACGATGGATAAAGCCACCCGAAGCCAGATGTATGACCTAATCCACCTCGCCCGGAAGTGGCTACAACCCGAGATCAACTCAGCCAGCCACATCGTGGAACGGTTGGTCATGGACCAGTTCTTGAGGAAACTTCCCTCTGCCTTACGCCGTTGGGTCAGTCGGAGTGACCCCCACAATGCGGATGAGCTTGTGGCCCTCGTAGAAAGGTACAATGCAGCAGAAGAGCACCCGCAACCCACAGTCGTGGAGCAACCCCACTACCCGAGGTTCCAGGACTCTTCCAGAGACGGTAAAAGGGTACCGGGGTTAAGGGGCGCTGAAGAGCGGCGACCACCTTCACGCAGCACCAGCAACAGTGGTTCGCACACTAAGGGCAATAGCCAACATGGGGAGCCGGGAAAAGGCTCTAAGTGGGACACAGACTATGTACCTAAATGTGTAAATTGTCATGAGAGGGGCCACACAGCAAAAATCTGCCCACTAAATGATGAGCCCATGCAATGCAACAGCGTGGAACCTTATTCGCTGTTGTCCCAATGTATGGGCCCTAGCCCAGAGGACCCCTTGAATAACCATCTGTGGGCATTTGTAAAGGTTAATGGTAAGAGGGTTCGGGCACTTCTTGACTCTGGGAGCATGGTCACACTAGTGTCCGAATACCTCTTGCCCATTAAGAAGAAACAGGGAAACAGTTCACAAAGAGTGGCAATTTGTTGTATACATGGGGATAATCATGAATATTCCACTGTTGATGTTTTTTTTGAAACAGAGTTTGGTTCTTTAGATTTCAAGGTGGGTATTGTACCCAAACTGGCACATGATGTGTTAATAGGGACCGACTTTCCCCATTTTCTAAAAATGTGGTCCCCCGCTCAGAATAGCGCCCAGAGTTCAATAGCGGACCATAACGAAGTATTAGAAGAAACAAATCCTTTCCCTTTTTCAGAAATGGAGGTTGACGAGGGCCCAAATAAGAAGGGGGAAAAGGAGGAGTGCTGTAAAATTCCCTTCCCCATCACTACTTTGGTAGGGAATACCCCAAATCAAGATGTTGAGCAGACACTTACCACCCCAGAACCGGATAAGACCCTCGCTGACCTAGAGGTCAGTCCTGGGAGTTTTAAGAAGGCCCAGTGGGAGGACCCCACATTAGCGGTAGGAA
This sequence comes from Ascaphus truei, assembly GCF_040206685.1. Lineage (NCBI taxonomy): Eukaryota > Metazoa > Chordata > Amphibia > Anura > Ascaphidae > Ascaphus > Ascaphus truei. The sequence goes on from NC_134497.1 coordinate 28,793,260, forward strand.
GGGGAAATATACGGGACCAGAATAGTACTCCTGGCCAACCAGATAGGTCACTTGCTTACCCCTACTTCGAGGTAGAGAACGACCTAGTATATCGGGTTGATAAAAGGAAATCAGTTACAACTAAACAATTGTTGGTACCACGGACATTCCGTAACGTAGTATTACACCTCGCACATAGTCATCCATTGGGGGGACACCTAGGGGTGGAAAAGACAAAAGAAAAGATTCTCCGAAGCTTCTATTGGCCTGGGGTTCTGGCAGAAATTACGAATTATTGTTCCTCATGCCCAGAATGTCAGATCACCGCCCCGTTCAAGGCGTACCGCAGCCCATTGGTACCCCTTCCCATAATAGAGGTACCATTTGACCGGATTGCTATGGATCTAGTAGGACCCCTAATAAAGTCTGCTAGGGGACATCAGCATATATTGGTAATATTAGATTATGCCACCCGATATCCGGAGGCAGTTCCCCTACGTAGCACCTCAGCTAAAAACATAGCAAAAGAGTTAGTAGTTCTGTTTTCCCGGGTCGGGATTCCTAAAGAGATTCTATCTGACCAGGGAACACCATTTATGTCCCAAGTAACGAAAGAGCTATGTAAACTCCTAAAAATCAAGCATCTCAGAACCTCAGTCTATCATCCACAAACAGATGGTTTAGTGGAAAGGTTCAATAAAACCTTAAAGAGCATGTTACGGCGGGCGGTTGATAAAGATGGGAAAAACTGGGATTGTTTGTTACCGTACCTGTTATTTGCCATTAGGGAAGTTCCCCAATCATCCACAGGCTTCTCCCCGTTTGAACTATTGTATGGCCGACACCCAAGGGGCTTACTGGATATAGCCAAAGAGACTTGGGAACACGAGGTTACCCCTTACAGAAGTGTAATAGAGCATGTTGCCCAGATGCAGGACCGCATTGCTGCAGTCCTACCCATAGTGAGGGAACACATGGAGAAAGCTCAAGAAGCACAGAGGAATACATATAATAAGGGTGCTAGGGTCAGAATTTTTTCTCCAGGTGATAGGGTACTAGTTCTGGTTCCCACCGTGGAGAGTAAATTCCTTGCTAAATGGCATGGGCCATATGAGGTCTTGGAAAGAGTGGGAGAAGTAAATTATAAGGTAAGACAGCCAGGTAGGAGGAAACCTGAGCAAATTTACCATATAAACCTACTCAAGCCCTGGAAAGATAGAGAAGTCTTGTTAACCCTAGTACCCCCAGGTCCGTCAGAGAATCAAGAAACTGACCCAGAGGTTAGCATAGCTGAAACCCTGTCTGTTCATCAGAAACGAGAGGTTCAGAATTTAGTGAGAAGAAACAAAGAAATCTTCTCTATACGGCCAGGTAGAACTAGCGTAATTGAACATGACCTAGTCTCTGAACCGGGGGTCCGAGTTAACCTTAAACCGTACCGAATCCCAGAGGCCAAAAGAAAGGCTATAAGTTTAGAGGTTAAAAAAATGCTAAAACTAGGTGTAATTGAGGAATCCCAAAGTGGGTGGAACAGCCCTATAGTCTTAGTCCCAAAGCCAGATGGTACAACAAGGTTTTGTAATGACTACCGGAAACTAAACGCGGTGTCAAAATTTGATACTTATCCTATGCCCAGGGTAGATGAACTTGTAGAGAGACTGGGCAAAGCCCGATATCTCACAACCCTAGACCTAACAAAAGGGTACTGGCAGGTTCCCCTCACAGAAAGGGCAAAAGAAAAGACAGCCTTCTCAACCCCAGACGGCCTCTTTCAGTATAAGGTGTTGCCTTTTGGCTTACATGGAGCTCCCGCCACATTCCAAAGAATGATGGATAAAATTTTAAAACCACATGCTCGGTATGCTGCCGCCTACCTGGATGATGTGGTAATCCATAGTGAAGATTGGCAATCCCACCTTCCAAAGGTCCAAGCTGTGCTTGACGCAGTCCGGTCTGCTGGACTAACTGCTAACCCCGCTAAATGCACTATTGGTCTGGAGGAGGCCAAGTATCTGGGATATTCTATTGGCAGAGGTTTACTCAAACCCCAAACACTCAAAGTGGAGGCGATACAAAATTGGCCAAGGCCAGTTACAAAAAAACAAGTAAGGACCTTTTTGGGGTTAATTGGGTACTATAGAAGGTTTATTCCCAATTTTGCAACTAAGGCAACCCCACTAACTGACCTCACAAAAGCAAGAGGACTGCTAATGGTAAAGTGGTCCCCCGAAACCGAACAGGCCTTTAGAAGCCTGAAAGAAGCTCTCTGTGCCCAACCAGTGTTGGTCACACCTGACTTCTCCAAAGAGTTCGTAGTCCAAACCGACGCATCTGAGGTAGGGCTGGGGGCGGTACTCTCCCAGGAGTCTCAAGGTGAGGAGCACCCCATCCTTTATTTAAGTAGGAAACTAAATCCCCAGGAGAAAAATTACTCCATAGTAGAGAAAGAGTGTCTCGCAATAAAGTGGGCTGTAGAGACGCTCAAATACTACCTGTTGGGGAGAAAATTCCGGTTGGTCACAGATCATGCACCCCTTACCTGGATGTGTCAAAACAGGGAAAAGAATGCTAGAGTGACCAGGTGGTTCCTAAGCCTACAACCCTTTAAATTTTCTGTGGAACACAGGTCAGGGCACAAACATGGCAATGCTGACGGGTTGTCAAGGATGCACTCCCTAATATCCATGGTCGCTCATCCCTCGAGGTCTGAGCTGGGGGGGAGGATATGTGACAGAAACCAGGGGATGGTAATAAATTCCGTATATAGGGCTCCCAGGATACTAGACAGTTTCTATCCTGTTTGGCCTGGGAGTGCAGCCTTATAATACATACACTCCATCCCACAGTTTGGCAAGCGCTGGAACTGAGGGATGAGAGATCCAGACCAGAGTTTGTCTGCTGCCTGATTTCTGTCACCTGTCATGCTAATTAGGAATCAGGTATGAAAGACTGATTTCCTGTTTGCTCTGGTCTTCCCACAAGAGCCAGGAGGCTGGAAGGCTGCTGAACTACAGAGGGGAGAAGCCTCTTCCCCAAACAGGTTCAATCTTTCTGTTCATTTGTGTAAGACTGCAAAAGTACCGTGTTTTGATGTTGGAAGTGGAAAAGCCACTTCCAACCCTGAGTCAGGGATATCTAAGTTAAGTTATCGCTCAGGTGAGCAGCTTTTGTTTTGATCTGTTTTCTGTTGTATGCACTGTGGCAGTCTCAGTGCCTGGGACTGAATAAACCAGGCATAGCCTGTTTAAAGGAACAGTACGTGACGCCTCATCATTTAACCTACCCTAAAAGACCGTGTTCTAAACAGTCCCGGACAAACGACGGAGCCCCGGAGTAAGCCGTTTGTCACAATATATATATATATATATATATATATATATTACAATATACATATGTATATGTGTGTAAAACCAAACTTTTAATGTGTGTGTATATTACAATATTTAATGGCTTATATGTAAAGAGGGATTTTAATATTGGTGTGATTTATTTAAAGGTTTAAATAATAGAGGCTTACAATGTTGTATGGCCTTTTGCGTTGGCTTGTGAGCAATTGTGATTTAACATCAAACAACGCCTTTTTTTAATTTAGAAGGCCTGTAGTGTTACAACCAATAATATATCTATGTAATCCAGTTCTACACAGATCATATTGATGGCAGTAAGTAGGCCTTGTATGAAACCTATTTAAATGGTGATAAACATGAGTGAATTAAGTGATTAATAATTGTTTAAGGCCCATACTGTTATAGGCTCACAGTAAGTATATTTCACAAACAGTAGGCCTGTATTATTACAATACAGGCATACCCCGATTTAAGGACACTCACTTTAAGTACACTTGCGAGTAAGGACATATCGCCCAATAGGCAAATGGCAGCTCACGCATGCGCCTGTCAGCATGTCCTGAACAGCAATACCGGCTCCCTACCTGCACCGAAGCTGTGCGCAAGCGGGGAGACTATATAGCCTGTTACAAATGTGTTATTTATATCAGTTATGCACGTATATGACGATTGCAGTACAGTACATGCATCGATAAGTGGGAAAAAGGTAGTGCTTCACTTTAAGTACATTTTCATTTTACATACATGCTTCGGTCCCATTGCGTACGTTAATGCGGGGAATGCCTGTACTGTGTTTTCACAAGGAAGCATTAAGTGTATGTTTTGTGAAAATACATTTATACCAGTTTAGATAGTACAAATAATATATATATATATTTATTTATATATATATATATATATATACACACACACTGTGTGTGTGTACATATATCCATACATACTACATATATATTACTAAACATTCACAGATATGTTATTGAAAACAGAACTCATAAATGATTAAAGGACAACATTAGAATGTTCAAGCAAGGTGAAGGTAAGTAATATTTAACACTTAATCCTGCTGTACACGGACAAGAAAGATGTTAGCAGTTAAATAGATGTGTGTTTTTAATTGCATGTGAATAATATTTACATGCAATGATTACATCAAGTAACACACCCAAATACAATGTTTTGCAGGTAAGTAAATGGCAGCTTCTCTAAACATAGCAACTGGGTCCTGGTGGACCATTACTGAGCAGATGATGAATACATAAATATTAATAACACCATTCATTAGGACTGTTAACATTTCCAAAACTTCACGTGTACAATGACATACTTGAATGTTTGGAAACAACAGGTCTTCAGCATGCATACAATATTCATTAGATAATCTGAAGTCAACAAAACAAGGCCAAAGACATATTTACTTAATTATAACATTTATTATTTTTTTTCCTTTTGAGAGCAAGTCACAGGCCTGCTTGTTGTCTCTTGGATTTTTCTTTTTCGTTTACCTACAACTTTAGGCACAACAGAGCCACTTTGAGTGGCCTGTGGCACTTCACGGGCAGGGCTTGTGGCCAGTGACTGTTCACGGGCAGGGCTTGTGGCCAGTGACTGTTCATGGGCAGGGCTTGTGGGCAGTGACTGTTCATGGGCAGGGCTTGTGGGCAGTGACTGATCAAGGGCAGGGCTTGTGGCCAGTGACTGATCACAGGCAGGGCTTGTGGCCACTGACTGATCACGGGCAGGGCTTGTGGCCAGTGACTGTTCATGGGCAGGGCTTGTGGGCAGTGTCTGATCACAGGCAGGGCTTGTGGGCAGTGTCTGATCACGGGCAGGGCTTGTGGGCAGTGACTGATCATGGGCAGGGCTTGTGGCCAGTGACTGATCACGGGCAGGGCTTGTGGCCACTGACTGACCATGGGCAGGGCTTGTGGCCAGTGACTGTTCATGGGCAGGGCTTGTGGGCAGTGACTGATCACGGGCAGGGCTTGTGGGCAGTGACTGATCACGGAAAGGGCTTGTGCCCACTGACACATGTGAGCAAGATGGTACACAGTGCACAACTGATGGTTGGTCCGTTTCATGTTTGGGTTTTTTGTTTTTTGTCCAAAAACTGGTCAGTAGTAACTGCTTGTGCATTTTTGTTTTTGGCGCCTCCTTTGTAGGTGTCAGCTCCAGAATTTCTACAGATGGCAGCGGTAGGATGTTGTCAGGAACATGCACAGAACTTTCTGCTACTTTACCGGTAACATCCCGACCTGGGGAATGAACATCACATGCATGGGGTGAAAAATTAGCACCATGTAAAGATCCTTCCTGTGATGTGTTAAAGTTGAAATTTGGTACTGTAGTCATTCTCAAGTAATTAGCTTGGGTTTGCTGAACAACTAATGCTTCTAATGACGTGTTGATTTTTTGCAATTGTTTAGGCACTTCAATGAAGACTCTGTGGAGATGTGACAATTGTGATATCTTTCTTCCTGCAGTGATATCATCCTTTCGTGCACTGTCATCAGATCTGAATGGCGACGATTTTCAGCTTCAACAATTTTTCCCTCAGAAGCTACTATTGCATCGTATGTGTTACTTGATGGACGATTTGGCTGTGTAACTGTTTCAATGGGAACCTCTTCATGGTCACTTGATTGCATTTCTGTGTCTATGGCGGCATCATCATCATCATCATCATCATGTGCTAAAAATAAATGTACACATTATGAAATGTCATGTTAATCTCTGCTGTTTTACTATGTAATTATACTGTGTGATAAGTAACACCTAACATGTTTCCATACGTTTTATAACGTCACATTAAAAACTACCTTGACTTACGAATAATGTTTGGACTCAGTATGAAATAAGAATGAATGAAAAGTTGCTCTAAACTCACAACTCCTACATGATACTTAACATCACAAACACAATACATGTTGTCTTAAACTTCATTTTCACTGACACTAAGTAATCCTATTTAAAGAACATGTGCAAAACAAATAATGAACATGACAACATAACATATAGAAGTGCACATATTATATGGGCACCACCTCATACACTCACCTTCTAGGTGTGTTGAGCTGCATGACCCAGGTGAAGACACTTGTTCCGTCTCAGGTGACACATGTCCTCCAGGGGCAACTATATATAACAATAACATCAGTTGTACATTTACATGTGTAAATATTGAACAAACAGTTATTGTATGTTCTGTATTTAACAGCATCAGTTCCTTAACCGAAAATGTGTGTGTGAAAGTGAACATAAATAGTTGTAATAACAATGTACATGCCTGTGTACTTAGAACTTTTGAGTTCCCTAACATACAACATACTATGTTTCTGCAGTAATGCGTTAGGATAAATTGATTAAATTTGTACATACAAATCATATGTTGTGTAGTCATATCAGTATCATAATGTACATAACTATCATGAGATGAACATTCACAATGGTTATCATGAAGGTGGTCATATTGCAAAAAGATCTGTTTTTGGTAGAGGATATGTGTGGTACATTAATAGAAGCTGTGACACGCCTGAATGTGGCTGCCACTCAACAACACAACACATGCAGTGTGTGATAATGTGGTGTTGATATCAGTTCAACTATAGATACTGTATGAGTGAACGAATGTGTTACGTACGGTTTGATAAGTAATGACTTGTTGGGGGATTTAGTACCTAGAGTTAAGCTTTCAAATGAGTGTGATTACCTTCAGTTTTGCTAGTCAGGTTGTAAGAACGGTATTCCCTTCCCCAAAAACCCTAATCAGCCAGACCTTTCAATTACTTCAAACAGGTGAAAATGGTGTGAACTAAGTTGACCATAAGATGACCCTGTAATTTGGGTGTGTGCTGAACCCCACCCCCTCTGTTGACGTGTATGCTGTGATGACATATTCATTGCAGCTGCTTTAACACAATGGTAGAGGAGCTAAATAGTCGTCTGAAGTGTGCAAGTTATGAACACAATGACATAACATATGCTACGTGTGCCTCATTATGCTGTCTGTATATGACATAAAGCAAAAATGGACCTTTTCATAAACAACTAGACATTTGTTAGTGCAAGTGATGTTTGTAGGCCCTTGCATGCAATATATATTCGATGCATGATTAGAATAGGCAATAATGTCGTGTTTGTAGGAGTTAAATAAATAATATACACATTAATATTATACATATTTATGTTGTGTACCAGTAGCTAGTAATAATTTCTCATTAACATGTGTAACACATGTGTGCTACCATGTTGTTCCCCATCTTCGCCCACCATCAATTGCTTCCACTGCAGCAATGCATTTTGGGAATTCACATGTAAATGACCACGCAATGGCACGTGGTATATTAGTTACTGCTTTTAGTAGGACTACAACATATATGTCTATTTTGAGATATATATATATATAGAGAAACAGACATATACATATATAGATGTAGGTATGCTTATATTGTGAAGACAGTATAAAAAGCAGTGGAAATATGTAAAATAACTGTAAGCAACGACACGCCTAGTACAGTAAGATTTCTCACCTGGTGGAAATTGTGAGGGATAAATTCCGATGTCCCTGTCACCGGCCAAACCCTCCACGACGACGGGAAGTAATTTTCCCCGAAGCAGCTCCTCCAATGGAGTTAAGATCAGACGTTGTGGTGGCGGGCCACCTCCAGTGCCAGAAGCATGCACGCGTTGGTCTTGTATTTTCTTTTTCAATTTTGACCTAATATTGTCAAATCTTTTGCGACAATTCACCTTGACACGCATTGACACCAATTATTATTGTGTCCCACATTTCATTTTTGCTTGAAGAACTTGTCCGCGCTTGAAATACAAACAAAATATATGACGTTAATTCATAATAATAGAAGCACCAGTTTCCTACACTGCTAGCTGTTCCAAGAGATAGCAAACATGCTGTTTTAGGTGTAATATGTGAAGCACATGAGCATTCACTACTAAACCTAGACATGTAAGCAAGCTTGCATTAATATTGTATGCAGTTATCGCAAATTGAACGCCTGTGTTTAGTTGTCCTTGTAACGCATGATAAAAAGCTGTGTTTCCACAATAATTAACATAGAAAGATATTCTGGACCCATATTTGCATATTAACAAAACTCACATGACCTAGGATCACATGTATTTGAAGAATAAATGGAAAGGTACACTTACCTACTAAATGTCAAGAGCTCTATTTCCTGGTCATTGAAGCAAGGATTACGTGGATGCTCCACACGTTTCTTCCGATCACGTTTAGGCTCAGAGCTTGCCTGCTGCTGACTGGACTCTCCTTGTTCCAATGGAAGAGACTCCAAAAGCTGGCCACCAGCAAGCACGCCACCACCAGACACCCCATCAGCAACTGAGCCACCAGCAGCACTCCCACTCCCACCAACAGCACTCGCACTCCTAGCAACAGCACTCCCACTCCCACCAACAGCACTCCCACTCCCAGCAACAGCACTCCCACTCCCACCAACAGCACTCCCACTCCCACCAACAGCACTCCCACTCCCAGCAACAGCACTCCCACTCCCAGCAACAGCACTTCCACTCCCAGCAACAGCACTTCCACTCCCAGCAACAGCACTCCCACTCCCAGCAACAGCACTCCCACTCCCAGCAACAGCACTCGCACTCCTAGCAACAGCACTCCCCTGAACAGTACGTTCACTCTGACGCGTACTCGCACGAGTAGCACTACCACTCACACCAGCATCACTCTTCCCACGCTTTGCGGGCATACTTACAGCACTCACAAAAAACAGAAAACAAATGTACAGCCAATCACACGAAACACTTCCACATAGAAAACAAGACAAATATGTAAACAAAACAACAAAGGACAAAGCTCTCACAATACACAACAAGTCTCTCAGTCAATATGCAAATATTAAATCACCCAGCTCTGTGCGTCTCTCTCTCTCTCACTCCCAACAACACAGAGAATGATTAACAGTACACGTTGCCTTTAAATATGGCGCGCTATCCAATACATGCTGGCTTCGCCTGATTCAGCAATATTTTTGATTGGCGAACGTAACAGCACCCCGTCACGCACGCCGATACACCTGTGTGTGATCGGCAAATCATCGTGAGAGTGGGCGGATTTGTTTTTCGTCTTGATTTTGAAGGGATTCGGCACTTACTGCATACGGAGAGGGAAAATCGCCAATAACATGGCTAATCGGTAAGCTTGCCAATTTCACATATTCGTCGCTTACTGCATGAGGCCCTCAGTCCTGAACATAATTTCAAAACATGATCCTTCCATGGGCATCCCATGTGTAATGGTATATTTGTCTTTCCATAATGTCTTCATGGTCCTATTTGTTGCAGAGACTCTATACTCTGATCTGTTGGTGACTTTAGACACAACGGAGTCATTTTCAAGTTCTCAAATGTCCTATGCAAAACGCACTGGAGTTCAGAAGAAGTGTTTGTAGAATACAATTTGTAGTTAGTCCAATGTTGCCAATACTTGGGTGATGTATTACTCATTTCCAAAATTCCTGATGATCCTCTTCGTTACAGCCAGGACTCTTTTTATAAGTAGGTTCGTTATGCAGATTGAGATGCATTGTGGATCACATCTTAGTGCTGAACTCATGCGGAGCAAACCCAGGACTCTGTAGATGAATACGGGTGGAAAAAGAGAGGGAAAAGGGGAGAAAGAGGGAAGTGCATGAGATTCTTATTGCTACAAAGCAGAAAGTTCTAGCAGGGTAAGCATCGAAAAGGGCGGGTACATTAGTATTGGTGCCTAAATGAACATCGCGAAGCCCAGGTAGTCGTTCAGGCCCCGTGGTATCATTGAGTCCATTTGAACGATCCACCTGGACTCCCTTCGTAAGAGTGCCTTTTCCAAACCACCACCCCTCAATCCAAGGCTCACTTTCTCTATCGCAAATGCCTGTAACAGTGTCACATCTGATGCATGCGTCAGACAGAAGTGCCGTGCAACTGATGTTATTTTCTTAAAAGCCAAAAGATCTTTGGAGGCATTTTTTATGTTCCTGACGTGTTCGAGAACTCTAAATCTTATATATATATATACAGTGTTCGACAAACCTATACATTTGCTCGCCCCGGGCGAGTGGATTTAACCTCCGGGCGAGTTAATATTGGCCCAAGCAGCACACGTTTGGTACTAGGTGGCGAGTAGATTTTTTTGTGTGGCAAGTAGATTTTTTGGTGATTTGTCAACCACTGTGTGTGTGTATATATATATATACACACACCACACATATATACATATTTACACACACACACACACACACACACACACACACACACACACACACACACACACACACACACACACACACACACACACACACACACACACACACACCTCTCTCTTGGTGCTGCCTCTGTCTGGTGGCTCTGTAGTTGCAATGCCGGGCAGGCTGCAGCCCCATTGAATGGGAGCGGTCACGTGACCGCTCCTCCGCTTCCCCTCTGAGGTTTTTTTTTTTTTTTTTTTAAATGAACTAGCAGCCCATGTTTCCCGCTGCTGGCGGCCCTGATTGCGGCGCCCCTCTAGCCAAGCAGCGGCGCACAGTTTGGGAAACACTGGTCTATCAGGTAATCACATAAACAAGCTATCCAGTAGCTAAGAGAATCAGTAGCTTAATAGTGACAGACAGGGTAGTGCAGCGTCTATGTAAATACCCAAATAGACATCTATTGGATGTTTGGTATCACTGGATTTGGGCTCTGTCATGGTTGGTTAGGTAATAATCAGGTAGGTGCCACAATACAGCCACATGACTAGATTACTCTGAGTTATCAGCCTCAATGCACCTACAAGGTAAATAGGATAGACATACATATATGACACAATGAATATATTTGTGTGTTGAGGGTATTAGTATATACTGTACCCTGCTGAAATAAATAGTGGCTCAAAGGACAATGCACAGTTACAGTGATCGTAATAACTCACAGTGGGTTTTCTTAGTTATTAGATGTCTTCCTTTGTTTACATTTCTGTCCGATCTCTATGATCAGCTGTTAACTATACAGTGCGGACAAACACCTACCAGATCACGATCAGGATTGGTGCAAAAGTTACTCAGAGAGAGTACAGATATAGAGCTCCAACAAAACAAAAGGTTTTTCGCCTCCAAGAGGGTCCACAAATGTGGATTTTGTAGTGTATCCAAATATGCTAAATCTATTAAATCGATATCTTAAAAAGTTTCTAAGGATAAATCGAAAATAAGAAATTGAATAACTTGCCATACTGATCATTTCATTTATGCCTTACGATGTAGGTGTGGAAAAAATTATGTGGGTAGGACCATCAGATCACTTAAAATACGGATCATGGAGCATTTGAGGTCCATCAGAAACAGGGATATTAGATTTCCTGTTTGTAGACATTTCTCTAGTTGTCCTCAGGGTGACATCGATGCTTTTTCTTTTAGTGGTCGGGAATACATCCCATTACCCATCAGGAAGGGTAACAGACAGGGCATCTCCAATCAAAGAGAGATGTTCTGGATCTTTACCCTTAACACACTAAGCCCAACTGGGATAAACACTGATTGGGAATTAAAACACTTTCTCACATAAGACATTTGTTAATATATACATATCTTTTGGGGTCCAGTTAGGATCACCAATTGCTCGACATTTCATGACATTGAGTGTTGAGATCTATGCTTACAAGCAGTTGTCTATATTGTGCGATGAAGACTGATTGATGCACTTTTCCAAGATATATTTTTGTTTGATTATATTCTATCTAGTCAAGATTATACATACCAAATACAGCTCAACTCCGTTATAGCGCGGTCCTCGGGGGCCACCCGATCCGACAGCGATATAACTAGGGTTGCGCTAATTTTTTTTTAAATGGCCGCCGCGCGCCCGATTGGGGAGAGGGGGGATGAGGTGGAGTGAGGCGCCGGGAGCCCTACATGTCCCCTAGCAGCCACTGTAGTTCTCACAGCATTCCCCGCACTCCCCTCAGCAGCGCCGCACCATCTAACCACGGATCCAGCCTCGCACCGATCCCCCCCACCTATTCCCCCCCCCCAGCCTCGCACTGATCCCCGCACCACCCCCCCAGCCTCGTGCCGATCCCCACACCGACCCCATCCCAGCCTCGCGCCGATCCCCCAGCCTTGCCCCGTACCCCCCCCTTCAGCAGCACCACGATGCTTCCAAAGGTGACACCAAAAGGTAGGGGGGGCTGTGTATGTGATGTGTGGTGTATGTTGTGTTTGCTGTGAGTGTATGCAGTGTGCTGTGAGTGTATGCAGTGTGCTGTGAGTGTATGCAGTGTGCTGTGAGTGTGTGCAGTGTGCTGTGAGTGTGTGCTAGGAGTGTATGTAGTGTCTTGTGAGTGTATGCAGTGTGCTGTGTCTTGTGAGTGTATGCAGTGTGCTGTGAGTGTGGTGTGTGTGCAGTGAGTTTATGTAGTGTGTTGTGTGCTGTGAGTGTATGCAGTGTGCTGTGAGTGTTTACAGTGTGCTGAGAGTATGCAGTGTGCAGTGAGTATATACAGTGGGCTGTGAGTGTATACAGTGTGCAGTGAGTGTATGCAGTGTGCTGTGTGTGTAGTGTGCAAAAAAATAAAATAAAAATGCACTGGTGAGCTCTGTAACACAAAAAGGCCTGGACGTCCACGGAAGACAACAGTGGGGGATGATCGTAGGATCCTTTCCATGGTAAAGAAAAACCCCTTCACAACATCCAGCCAAGTGAACAACACTCTCCAGGAAGTGGGCATATCATTATCCAAGTCTGCCATAAAGAGAAGACTTCAGGAGAGCAAATACAGAGGGTTCACCAAAAGGTGCAAGCCATTCATAAGCCTCAAGAATAGAAAGGCCAGATTAGACTTTGCCGAACAATATCTAAAAAAGCCAGCCCAGTTCTGGAACAGCATTCTTTGAACAGATGAAACTAAGATCAACCTGTACCAGAATGATGGGAAGAAAAAAGTATGGAGAAGGCTTGGAACGGCTCATGATAAAAAGCATACCACATCATCTGTAAAACACGGTAAAGGCAGTGTAATGGCATGGGTATGCATGGCTTCCAGTGGCACTGGGTTCCTAGTGTTTATTGATAATGTGACAGAAAACAGATGCAGTCGGATGAATTCTGAAGTGTATAGGGATATTTTGTCTGCTCAGATTCAGCCAAATTCAACGAAGTTGATTGGACAATGACTCAAAATATACTGCGAAAGCAACCCAGGAGTTTTTTAAGGCAAAGAAGTGGAATATTCTGCAATGGTCGAGTAAATCACCTGATCTCAACCCGATCGAGCATGCATTTCACTTGCTGAAGACAAAACATAAAACAGAAGACCCACGAACAAACAACAACTGAAGACAGCTGCAGTAAAGGCCTGGCAAAGCATCACAAAGGAGGAAACCCAGCGTTTGGTGATGTCCATGTGTTCCAGACTTCATGAAGCCATTGCCTGCAAAGGATTCTCGATAAAGTATTCAAAATGAACATTTTATTTATGATTGTGTTAATTTGTCCAATTACATTTGAGCCCCTGAAATAAGGGGACTGTGTATGAAAATGGTTGCAATTCCTAAACGTTTCATACGATATTTTTTTTCAACCCCTTGAATTAAAGCTGAAAGTCTGCACTTCTATTGTATCTCAGTTGTTTCATTGCAAATACATTGTTGTGGCGTACAGAGCCAAAATTATGAAAATTGTCTCAGTGTCAAATTATTTCCCGACCTAACTGTATATACACAAGATAGGGATAGACAGCACGCTAATATAAAGGAATATATTGTGAACATTTAAAAAGTAATTACTTTAGTGCATAATAAGTGATAATACTCATATCAGGACAAATTGACCGTCAAGCCAAAGATACCATACTGTAGGTCTAAAATATGATTTAGATACTAGTATCATGGGTAACCAGGTAAATTATACTTTATACCGGGATCATATCAATGAGCAAATCCAAGAAGTAAAACAAATGGCGATTTACCTCTGTACCGTTCTGGGGGTACCTTGATCCCTTATGCCCCTTTTACCTTTCTGGTCTGTGCTGAAGCAGGGTCTCCTGGCGGTGAACTGCAAGAACATTTTCAGGGTAGGATTTTGTCCGGAGCATTTTGCTTCAATGTATCCGAGAATCTTACCTGATTCCAGGCTACATTTTTGGTTTATCCAGTAACTCTGGACCCCACTACATAGCCAAAATCTGAAAAGACTTTCTCTGCAAAACCCACCCTGAAACTCACAGCCTAGCAATCTCTGCTTGCTGGCACTCCTGGAAAGGGAAAAACATAAAAAATCTTTATTGTCGCATATTTTATATACCGACACAGCAGTACATATACAACAGTCAGGTCCAAGAGCTGACAACCTAGAACCCCAAAACATGGATATGAATCAACCAAGTGGGCTTAACCTTTATTAGGGAGCCTGGTTACCCCTTCACGGTCACACCTCCCCCCTCAAGATGGAGGCTCGGTTGCAACTGCCTCGACCGGCAGTTCAACTAGCCGGACAACTCTTGAGGCTTTTGGGTCACTAGGTCACTAGGGTTGTCCTGTTGGGAGAGTCCATCTGCATTCCCATGCTCGCTGCCATTCTTGTGTTGGATGGTAAAGTCAAATTCCTGCAATGCAAGACTCAAGCGAAGCCATTTGACATTCTCCCCTGACACCCATTGTAGCCAACTCAAAGGATTATGATCAGTGATCAATGTAAATGTCCGGCCATACAAATAGGGCTGCAGTTTTCTCAGAGCCCATACAATGGCCAGGCATTCTTTTTCAATGGTGGCATAAGCCACTTCCCTTGGAAGCAGTTTCCTGCTCAGGTATACCACAGGATGTTCACCCCTCTCCTCCCCTACTTGACTGAGTACAGCCCCGATACTGTAATTGGAGGCATCAGTCTGAATTAATAACTTTTTCAAGTAATCTGGGACAGCCAGAATCGGAGCACTAGCCAGTGCTGTCCTTAGTGCCTGGAACGCTGTTTCACAGGCAGGAGACCAGGCAACGAGAACTGGGAGTCGCTTCTGTGTTGTCAGTCAGGGGTTTGGCAATGGCTCTATACTGAGGGACAAACTTCGTCTGAGGGACACCTGCGGTGCGTAAAAAAGTCATGACCTGCTTTTTGGTCTTAGGTACCGGCCACTGCACTATAGCTTCTACCTTAGCTGGTTCTGGCTTAAGGTACCCTCCACTCATACTGTGCCCATGGCTCACCGGGTCCCCCATCGGTGGGCTACAGATAGCCAACACTGATGCCACACTCTGTGTTAATTATTCATTAAGCATATTAATATGATATGTCCTATTTCTACATGTCTCTCCATCTAGCTGTATAACATAGTTGCACTCATTCATCTTTCTGAGAACCGTGTACTGTCCAGACCAGGCAGCCATTAATTTGTTCATCCGAGTGGGCTTCAGAACAAGTACCTGCTGTCCTTGGATGAATAATCTGCTACGAGCATTTTGTTCATACCAAGTCTTCTGCTTGGTCTGAGCCTCCCTGAAATTAGCCTGTGGTAACCCCATAAGCATTTCCAACTGGTCTCTGAGATCTACAGATCCAGCGGCCGTTATTCGAACATTTCACAGAGCTGTTTTCGTGTGCTATGCTGTATTCCACGCGGCATTAACGCGGCCAATCACACCAGGCACACGTTTTTATCGGGGTTGCTTTGTTTGAATTTCATGGATTCTGTTTATTTGGGTGCAATTCTTCGCATATCCGTGGCAGAAATTAATGAATTGTAATGTGTCCAGTTCTGTGCTACTGTGTCAATTTCAGGTGTCTAAAAACAAGAACAGTAAGATGTCATTTTCTGCACTCGTAACTTAAGGCGGTATGGTTGGAAGAAATCACGCGCCATGACAGGGGTATTCCTTCCCATCCCTCACAGAATAAGTCAAGAGGTCCCCGTACCATGCGACCATACAGCAGCTCGAAGGAAGAGAACCCGGTAGATTCTTGCAGTACCTCGCGGTAGGCAAACAGCAAGTGCTGCAAATTAATCTCCCAATCTTCTCCTTCAGCCTCTATAAACGCTCGAAGCATCTGCTTCAGGGTACCGTTGAACCTTTCACATAAACCGTTTGTCTGGGGGTGGTAAGGGGTCGTGCGCTGGTGCTTCACCCCGCACACATCCCAGAGACACAGTAACAATTCACTCATGAATTGTGACCCATGATCAATTCGAATCTCACTAGGGAAACCTACTCTAGTGAAGATATCTAACAATGCATTTGCTACTGCCCCAGCATCAATGGTGGCAAGGGCTACAGCCCCAGGGTATCTGGTGGCAAAATCCACCACCGTAAAAATGTAATGTTTGCCAGACCAACTGGGGATCATGAGGGGTCCCACTATGTCCAAAGCTACCCTCTGGAAGGGTTCCCCAATTACCGGTAGTGGGTTCAGGGCTTACTTCACATGATCCCCCGCCTTACCCACTCCCTGGCAGGCATGACAGGACCGGCAAAAATCTGCCATGGCCCCTGATGCCCCTGGCCAGTAGTAACACTGCAACAGCCGGGCTCTCGTCCGTGTGACCCCCTGATGCCCCGCTAGTGGTATGGAGTGGGCTACCTGTAACAGTTGCTGCCTATACTCCCTCGGTACCACTAACTGTCTCCTACCAGTCTAAACCCTATCTAGATTGGTAGTCCCCTGCTCTCTATACAAGAGCCCACGGTGCCATAAGTACCGATCTGACCCACTGTCCGAGGTAGGCTCGGACGGCCGGAGCCTTTTGCTCTCCAAGCTTGGATCAGACCTCACCGCATCTCTAAACTGTGTCCCTAATTCTGGCCACCCACCTTTAGACTAAGTCAGGGAAAACAGGAACATGTAAAGGGGAAGATGTCAGCACACTGTCGCAACTTAGTCTGGCTTACCTGCCTGGTCTCCTCTGAGACCCCTGGAACTGTTGGTTCCAAATGCAGGGGGACGGCGAAATCCTCAGGTACAACTCCTGATTGCTGGCTTCTGGTAATCGCTGCAACAGGAGCCAGTTCTGCAGTAAACACATATATAACATGCTCCAGGTCATTACCAAGGAGAACCTCTGTATCTAACCCAGGCAATACCCCCACCTCCCTCATTCCACATCCGCCACCTCAATCAAGGAATACCTGGGCAACTTGAATGGACGACTGTCCACCATCTGGCATGGTTACTTGCATTCTTGTGCCTGGGACCAAATCCTCTGGCCGGACCATATCAGGTCGGACCAGGGTAACAGTGTCACCGGAGTCCAGCAGGCCGGCTGCCTGGCGATCTTCGATGGTCACTCGGCATAAATGCTTCTGCCGGACATCGTTGGATTGCAGCCTGACCAGCGAAATATGATGTTCATCCATCTCCGCTGCTGTTCCTGGGACTGTAGTTGCAGGATTCTCGGTCAGCTCCTCTCTCTGGACCAGCTGGATGGCTGTACCGGGCTCATCTGTGTGTCCCAGTCGCACACGGGCAACCAGCCTCACAGCTGGAGAGCGTTAGCCCTGCTGGGGTTCTCAGCTGGTCCGGACTGTCTGGCTTGATGTGCCCTGTTTTATTGCACTGATAGCACCGCCTCTCGTGCTTGAATTCTTCAGCTTTGGGGCACATCCCTCGGCTGCAGCCTTGCTCTTCCACTGTGGTGTGCTTTTTGCTCCCTTGGCTGGAGTGGCAGTTGTGACGGGGGAGGAAGGGGTTAAACTGATTTGCTACGCATTACTGTGTTTGCCCTGTCCCAGCCATTTTTATCCCCCATTTGCGGGCCATTCCCTGCCTGCAAGGTTAAAAGACAAGATGCATTGCTTGCCATACCCTCTAACCGACACATGATGGCAGTCTAACAACTGGCATTTCAATTAGAAATACTAACTGTAGAACGAAAGCACCCAGAAACCTGATTTTTGAGATGCAAATACAGTGAACCACTACATGCGTATACATACATTTTTTACAGTTGTGACACGTGAAGGGTAGGGGTCATCAGGAAGCGCAAACATGTGAAAAACAAAAACATAAACTGATGGTGCAGTATTGTAACAATAACGTGAATTAATGATGGCAAAGTCTATGGTCAGAATACTCAAAAATGTGAGAAGTAACTGGACACGTAATGGTATCTTTGAATAGTATAGTGGCAGCCAAGTGATCAAATGGGCACAGCACTCTCGATCTGGTACACCTTTCCAGTGGACCCTTAATATAGAATAAAACTGGACATAGTGCAGACTGTACAAGAAAATTTATAAAAGTAAATAAAATCCAATAAACTCACATGGTGTAAGATATAAACAAGCATATAGATCTCAATCAATGGATCTCTGCGGACCGGATGAGTGGTGTCTCAGCTGTTCCTCTGTACTGGCGTGCGTGTCACGGGTGCGTCTCACCGAAGACCGGAAGTGACGACATCCGCTTCCAGAGGTTCCGGTTAGTCCTGCAACATCACTCTACGCGTTTTACCTTGTCGGTTTCTTCAGGAGTGTCGTTGCATAGTAGGTAGGAAGTATAAATACTCTAAACTCTACTCTCATAGGTGGAGAGTAAATTGGATGATGGGAGTAATTGATTACGATTGAGAATGCCAAGTGATACTATTTAGATAAAGCGGATCATATAGCGCTATTACAATTGATACTAAAAACAGTGACAAATATTTAATAAACAACTCAATAGTAGATAAAATTAATAACATATTAAAAAACATATTTAAAACGAATATAGCAATGTGTCATACTTAAAAATGGCTGTAATAGCCATGGCTGGAATACATATGAAGAGCCAATAACACAATATGCAGAGACCAAAAGCACAATAAAAGATAGAGAGAAGGAGGACATATGGAAGCAGAATACATAATTAACTGTCATACTGGTTAATGCATATTTATGACACAATCTAATAGAAGGAACAGAGCAGAAAAAGATGGGGTTAGTTAACATCTTAAAAGGCAATGGTGATAATAATTATAAAAATGGTTTGAGGTCAAATTCTAAGTTTAAACCAGAAGGTGACATAGTATTTAGCTCAAACATCCAAAATGATTCTCTTTTTAGGAGGGCTAAGTCCCTATTACCACCTCTCCAATTAGGCATAACCTGTTCAATGGCTTTAAATGTTAACCCTTTAGGGTCAGAATTGTGCATTAATAAAAAATGATTAGAAACACCGTGTGTCGAAATTTTTCTTTTAATATTACTAATGTGTTCTAATATTCTTGTCCTTAGGGGGCGAATAGTTTTGCCAATGTATTGCACCCCATATCCGCACTCGATAAGGTATATGACAAAATTGGATCTGCAATTTAGATGTTGTTGAATAGTGTAAGTTTTATGGGTTACATTGGATTTAAAACTATTAATAACCTTTGAGCTAAATTTACAGGCAGTGCACATTCTACAGTTAAAAAATCCCTTAGGGGGGTCTAGCCAATCTGATCGATTGGGTGCAGTGACTTTCCTTAGGGCACTGGGGGCCACATGGTTTTTAATATTCGGAGCTTTCCTATACACCATTTTAACTCTTATCTAGTTGATTTTGCACTACACTGTGGGTTTATATCATTCACTATTATAACCTTATACACAGAGCGCCATTTTTGATAAGTTTTTTTCCCATATACAATTGTGACACGAACAGAACATGGTGTTTTAATAAAGTGTGTATAAACTGCAGATTTTAAATGTAAGGCAGGAGGTATTTGTGTAAGTCCAAGGATGAATTCCGTGGACGTCCAGCTGTGATATGGGTGAATGAGCTGGGGCTATTTTTATGACGGAGCCTCAAAGGAGTCTCACTGATTAAGTGTCTCCCTGTCTAAAAGAGTGTCAGTTATGAAAAGACCCAGAGACCCATAATGTATACAAAACTGGCATACTGATACACAATAGATGCCAGGCTAGTGACACCTCTGGGTCAAAAATCAGACTCAGCGGCACTAAGTTATAGGTGTATCCCAGGTATGCTAAGTGGCATGGGCGTCAACCTGATCCATGCGCCCTGCC
This sequence comes from Ascaphus truei, assembly GCF_040206685.1. NCBI lineage: Eukaryota > Metazoa > Chordata > Amphibia > Anura > Ascaphidae > Ascaphus > Ascaphus truei. The sequence goes on from NC_134497.1 coordinate 28,813,574, forward strand.
CACCGGACAGCCTTTTTGGCCGGTCTTATGAACTGTGGAATCCCTGGCTATTGGTAGGTTTAATTGTTCCCACGAGGTGATTGGTTCCACATGTTAAAGATACAGTGGCGGCCGCCCTGAGTCTAAAGCGGCCACCATCGCGGGTATTTTTAAACCCCGTGCAGACGCGGGCTTTTTTTTTTCCGGCGCCGCAGGCGCTTCCATTGTTCAGCGCCATTAGCACTGAATGGAGAAACGGCCGGCGTGCGGCCGCGAGATGCGGCTGGCACGCAGCCAAGTTCGGCGCCAAAAAAAAAAGCCACAGAAAATTGCGGTTAAGCTTTAGATTAAGCTTAGTTTAACAGTAGCTTGGGCAAGTCTATAACCGTGGCTCCCCATTTATCCCCAATGTGATTCCTGAATTTTGATCCATGATGTAAAGATGCAAGACTTTGTTCCAGCACAGCGGCAACTGATCCAGGAGTGAAGGGGTTAATAACAACGCAACCAAGGATTTGCCCCAAACTTCGGAATTCATTAGCCCTGGTGACTCTGGAACAAATTCTAACAAAATTCTTTGAGGTGGCTGAGGTATTAGATCGGCAACTTGCGATCTGTCCATGGGACCTTTAAACCAAGACTGCATTTCTTGCCTTTGCAAGCAAAGGACAAGTTATTTTGTTCCATGGACAATTTATTTTGTTCCCTTATCCCAGTAAGTGTTGTTTTAAGTGTATTCTGCAGATGTCATGTGTTTGTCTAATAAGGAAATAAATCACAATTTATTTTGCAACTTTTTCTGTTCAATCAAGTACCCAGAAATATAAATGTGTTGATAAAGTTGATGTCCATCGTGACAGCAGTGTCCTGGGTAGCCCATTTTTTGCGCCTCACTGCCCAACTGGTAACATACTCATCAGCTAGTTTAGCAGCTTCCACATAGGTCTTTAGTTTACAGTCAAAGACCCACTCCCTCACGTCCAAGGGGCACTGCTGCAGTAGCTGTTCTTGAAACACCAAGTCCAGTAACAAGTTGTACTTGGTAGCACCATAGGCCTCCACCCACTTGGTCCCCTGCAATGCCACGCGGGATGCAAACCGCACGTAGGGTTCCCGGTGGTGTCTCTCCTGCGTCCAAAACATGCCCCGGTAAGCTTCTGGGGTGAGAGCATACTGGGTGAGCATCATGGCTTTTACGTGTCCATAGTCATTGCCATCCTAAGCGGGAATAGCCTGGAGAGTCTCCTTGGCTGCGCCGGAAAATAACGGTTTAAACGCAAAACCTAGTCCCATTCTGGCACCCGATACCGGTGACATTGGGTTTCAAAGTTCTTTAGAAACCCGTCAATCTTGTCAGTGCCAGCCACAAATTTGCCAAAGCTGTGGTGGGGGTGGCTTGCTCCCTGTTAACATGGTGGGAGTGTTGGGCTGATGTCCCTTGTGCGGCTGCAAGCGGCCAGACCCTTTCGTCCAGGGTAGCCCCCTCTCCCAATGAGGCAAGGAGTGTGGAGATTCCAGGTGTGGAGTGTCCGTTAGCCACTTGGGCTACCACAGCCATACTCCCTAGAACCGGTCCCGCAACAATATCCATGTTGATGCCCGCTCCCTCCCAATGTCCTTCCACCATCACCAGGGCTGGAATAACCTCCTGCACCCCGGGCTGATGTGTGACCACTGCAACTGCAGCTGAGGGTATGTCCACTCTGGTGAAGCAATGCTTGATTCGTGAGATTCCAAGTCCTCCTCAAGCAAAGTCTTTGACCAACCGTCTGTCGGTAGCCCATAGCTCTCACATCAGGCAACAATCCTGGCTCAGTCCATGACCGGTACCGACCTGACCGCTTGTCCATGTTCATCTGATGGCAATAAACTAAGTGACAATGAGAACCTGTGTTTTTTCTGCTTTGTAAAACTTGTGTATGTTACCACTTGGTCTGGGATCTCGCAATCTTTGAGTCTCCCTCTATGTTATAAGACCCTGCAGGATTTTTGAACATAGGCTCAATGAAGCGTGTAAATAAAGCGTGTCACGGGCGACCACTTTTACACTTTTATACTGGGATCATATCGATGAGCAAAACCAAGAAGTAAAACAAATTGCGATTTATTCTGTGGAAACAGACATACACACATTGAAATACATTTTAAAGAAGTGTAATACGTAGCTCACCACAATCCAGACGCGACCGTGTGGCTGAGGTAGGGAATTGTATAAACTCCAACCCACAACCGCGAGGGCGTGCCTAGAGTGTAGAGTAGTCTTGCAAGCCAGGTCAGGTGTACGGAATGTAGAGTAGTAGTTTATACTTGCTGGGTCTGGACGGGAGAGTAGCGGATTGTTGGGGTACTTAGCCAAGGTCAGGATTGGAGAGTGTAGAGTTGTTGTTGCGAGGGTAGCTGAGATCAGGATTGGAGAGTTCAGGATAGTCGTAAGTAAGACAGGTCAGGAGAGGAGAGATGCGGAGTCCAATGAGCTTAGCAGGGTCAGAAAGCAGCAGATCAATACAGGCAAGGCACATGGCAGGAAACAGCAAGGTACAAGGCAGAATGCAGCAAGGTTCCCGTTGTATTGCACTCAGCCTATTATTTCTTTTTCTTATAGCTAAACAGTAGGTGTCCCAGAGTTGCATATATAATGCAAACACCAAGGAGGTAAGTACATAGAAAAAATGAAAAATAATAAAATTTTATTAAACTCTTCTATCAAAAAACAAATAATGAATACACTCTAATAAAATATTAAAAAAACTCTTGCCTCTATTATTTACACAGTGTGTGACAATTATTCCATTAATGTCCAATAGTACTTCTGCCAAAATGTCATGGATATCAAATTGCCTCCATGCGCTAGTATATGCAGAGGTTTGGGAAGTGGAAACACCCTAATCATGGGTATATATCTCAATCATTGTTGTTCGTGGCTTCAATGTCTGAGACAGGGTATTAATATATATAGTGTTACAATTTGCAATAGTTCACAATGTATTTACTTCTGTGATAAAATCACAGCAACAGTGAGTCCTGCTTTATTTAGCAACACTGTTGAGGCTATATACATGTGAATCGTATACACAAATATTACTTAATGACAGAGAGTGTGTCAGCATAGTTTCACTCTCATAATGCCTCTCAGTATATAGAGATCGCTGTCTATCACCATAAATAGCAAGTCATATATGTGCACACAAGCAGATATAAAGTCTGTCTCAAACACAGCACTACCTAGATTGGTATAAGGCAGCCTTTACTTATGAATTCCTCAATGAGGTCATATGCCATGACTAACAGGTCTTATATGCATAATGTGAATTGTCCCTGACGTAGCGCTGTCTCAGCTGTTTAAGAACAGCTCTCGTGAATGAAATACAGTGCAGTTGCGGCTCAGATCCGCCGCGTGTAGGACAAGGGGTTAATACCCTCTCAACATATATGCATATTTTCAAACCTCATACATACATAGTATGTTTAACCCAAACAGAGCACTCAACTAAATGTTAAGATTTTGAGAATTCAGGCACACTCCTCCCCCCTTGAAGAAGCGCCGGTTCACGGCACGAAACAGCCGTCGGGCAGTCAGGCGACGCAACTACAGATGACGTCAGCCAGTTCGGAGGAACTTGCCTTACACAGTATGCTGAACAAACACTAGACGCAGAGGAATTATGGTTGTATGGCTCTATACTTATCTATGAAACAAATGTGCAACTTAGTTATATTTAACCGAGGCACTGGGATATGTGTATATATATACTTAGAGGGTAGTAACCCCTTGTTTGATACACGGCAGATTGGCTGTGTCTCTGAGCCGCAACTAGAATTTATCTACGAGAGCCATCTTTAAACAGCTTAAGACAGTGCTCGGTTTGGGTTAAACATACTATGTATGTATGAGGTATGAAAATATGCATATATATTGAGAGGGCATTAACCCCTTGTCCTACACGCGGCGGATCTGAGCCGCAACTGCACTGTATTTCATTCACGAGAGCTGTACTTAAACAGCTGAGACAGCGCTACGTCAGGGACAATTCACATTATGCATATAAGACCTGTTAGTCATGGCATATGACCTCATTGAGGAATTCATAAGTAAAGGCTGCCTTATACCAATCTAGGTAGTGCTGTGTTTGAGACAGACTTTATATCTGCTTGTGTGCACATATATGACTTGCTATTTATGGTGATAGACAGCGATCTCTATATACTGAGAGGCATTATGAGAGTGAAACTATGCTGACACACTCTCTGTCATTAAGTAATATTTGTGTATACGATTCACATGTATATAGCCTCAACAGTGTTGCTAAATATGCAGGACTCACTGTTGCTGTGATTTTATCTCAGAAGTAAATACATTGTGAACTATTGCAAATTGTAACACTATATATATTAATACCCTGTCTCAGACATTGAAGCCATGAACAACAATGATTGAGATATATACCCATGATTAGGGTGTTTCCACTTCCCAAACCTCTGCATATACTAGCGCATGGAGGCAATTTGATTTCCATGACATTTTGGCAGAAGTACTATTGCACCTTAATGGAATAATTGTCACACACTGTGTAAATAATAGAGACAAGAGTTTTTTTAATATTTTATTTGAGTGTATTCATTATTTGTTTTTTGATAGAAGAGTTTAATAAAATTTTATTATTTTTCATTTTTTCTTTGTACTTACCTCCTTGGTGTTTGCATTAGATATGCAACTCTGGGACACCTACTGTTTAGCCATAAGAAAAATAAATAATAGGCTGAGTGCAATACAACGGGAATCTTTTTGGTGATCATCTTCTGATCACTTTTTTGCAAATACATTTGGTTTTTCCCCTTGCACCGCCATTTCAACTATACGCTGATGAATATTAAGGTCAAGCAGGGATGACCCCCCTTCCTACTCAAAATATGCTGTTTGGATCTCTTTGATCCGTTTCGTCATATCCCTTTGCTCCCTAGTGCAATATCCACGCATTAGTGTTAGGCTTCAAACAAGTGTTTAAATAGTGTCTGTATTTGGAATTCGTAATAACAATGTCCGGTATATTATCACATCAACCAAACTTTGATGAATGGAGTAGTGAGGCACACAATGTTTTCTCTCGTAACAAAATAGTAACTGAATCTACAGATACACCAGATATCAAAAAATACTTCTCTGAACTAGACAAACTTTTTACCACACAAACGAAAACATGGTGGGAGATAACTAGTTTAGAGAAGTACATATCTGAGAAACTTGTATCAAGGGGATTACGAGCATCAGTAACCCCTTCACACCTCATTACAGATGAAGAGTTCCATAAGGGTTGGTCAAAAATTCTTCTGGATTGCTCAGAAAGACTAATGAAATTTCTGATCGATTTTGAAACTAAAAAATTGGAAAAAACTAATGTAACAGTCAAAGAATCACTCAGTTTAGCGCACACCTGGAAGGACCATACGGAATTTGAGAATCTAGATAAAAATCTGAAAATAAATATTGGGAAATTAAAGGCTGAAATCATTGAAAGAAAACAACGTAAATATTTACGTGATGTAAAAGACTTCGAAGAGGGAAAAATATTTAGAAAAAAACCCCGCTCTTTCCCCCCCCCCCCGGCTAGAGGATACTCCAAACCAAGAGACTCCTCTACGGAATGGGAGAACAGTGACATAGAACAAGAAATAAATCATACCCCAGACACATATACTGATCACAGATTAAACTCAGCACCTCACGATTTTTTAGATCACAGTGGCCCCCAAAACGCAAATCGAGGAGGAAGAGAACACGGAGAGGGGGATCATCTAAACCAACTAAGAGATCGGGAACGTTGGGGTTACAGATCACAGAGCAGGGGGAGGGGAACAAGGAGGTTAAGGAGACATCGCAGATAATTCATTTATCAACCAAAATACTTACCCAAGCACATGTTACAGTTTTGTCAAGGGGTTTGTCATACTGTCCTACTAACACTCTCGACAAATTCGAAAGTATAAAAGACCTGAACCTCTTCTCGAGAAAGTTACTTTTGCATAAATTTCATAGCAGACGTGAAAAAAGACTCAACCTAAATACCCCAATGGAAGGTTTTGATCATCTTGACCGGATGACTATCCGCCTACTAGGAGACCTATTGAAAGAAAGTGAGAAACCACTCGGTGAGGGACCATTTACTGATGTTAGAAACAAATCTAAATTTATACCAGCAATGGAAACATGTTCCAACATAGATATGTTTACGAGATTGGTTACCAATGATATTGAACATCTACATAAACATACACGAACCAATCATAATATCTCACCAATGGAGATAGATGCACTTAAAGACCTAGAATCAGATACAACCATAATAATTAAACCATCAGACAAAGGGGGAAATACGGTCATTATGAATAAAGATGATTATCTCCAGGAATGCGCTAAACTGCTAAGTGATAGGAAGTGCTATAAAATCTTAGCTACAGACCCTACAGAGAGTTTCAAAGACACTCTTAAAATAATTCTAAAAGAAGGACTTGAACAGAAGGTAATTACAAAAACAGAACATGATTTTATCTTTGTACCCCACCCGAGAATTGCCACTTTTTACCATCTCCCCAAGGTGCATAAGGGAATGTCACCGCCACCGGGTAGACCGATAGTATCGGGGATTGGCAATGTAACCTCTAATGCCAGTGTCTATTTGGACAAATTCCTAAGGTCGTTCGTAAGCTCTCTCCCCTCCCACCTCAAAGATACTAGAGACATCTTGTTAAAAATTGATGACGTTCAAATTGATGACGAAACTTATTTGGTCGGCCTGGATGTGGTGAATCTCTATACGAGTATACCACACAAAACAGCTTGAAGCAACATGGTTTTTTCTAAAATCTAGGAATACAGAAACCCAATTACACAATAATTTCATCATTAAATTACTGGATTTCCCACTTAGCAGTAATTTCTTCATATTCAACGGAAAATACTATCATCAAATTTATATCTAGGCTGGTGGGAGGAAACCGTGGTCTTCAGCGAGGCCCTGGAGATATATGCGGACCACATTATTCTATGGGTCCACTATATCGATGATATTATGCTGTTGTGGAGGGGAACATCAGAGCTATTATATGAATTTGTGGGAAAACTGAATGACAACACGTGCAATTTGAAATTAACCATGCAAATGGACAGAAATAGGATTGATTTCTTGGACATTACTATTAAAAGAGGTAATGATGGATATCTAGAAACAACCATATTTTGTAAACCAACTGCTTCAAACAGTCTATTAAAAGCTGACAGCCACCACCCCGATCACCTAATACATAATATCCCAATTGGCCAATTCCTCCGACTTCGACGCAATTGTTCAACACAGTCTGATTTTGAATCAAAAGCGGAGGAAATGAGCAAACGCTTCTATGAAAGGGGCTATGGTAAAAGGGCGGTTAAAAGGGCATATCAAAGAGCACTACATACAAGCAGAGACACACTGTTGACTCCAATTAGAAGGAAAGCTATCCCTAAGGAAGTGATTCGCTATATAAGTACATATAACACACAATGGAACGACCTTAGACGAATCTTTAATAGATACTGGCATTTATTAACTGAGGACGAGGATTTAGCTGAGGTACTTAATAGATCTCCAACATTTACAAGCAGAAGATCTAGAAATATTAAAGATAGAATTGTTCAAAGTCATTATCAACCAGCACAGACAAGGACATGGCTGGATCAGAAACCGCAGGGGTCATACCCCTGTGGCCGTTGTAAAGCCTGTACGTTCATGCCCCAAACAAAAACATTCACAGAAACTGATAAACAAAATACATTCAGGATTAAAGATGGTATTAATTGTAACAGTAAAGGAATCATTTATTTAATCAAATGCACTTGCGAGAAAATGTATGTGGGAAAGACTTACAGAGAACTTAAAGTACGTGTTCTAGAGCACCTTGGCTCAATACGTAATAATCAGGACACACCTGTCTCGAGACACGTTTAACGATACTGCACCGACACACTTTATTCGAGCAAATACCCAGTATGTACCTGGCAGATACCTGGAATGCGCCGCTCCTCACCTCTGACAAGCCCCGTTGCGTTTGCCTTCCCAGCCTGGGTTCATGCCTGGCTGACGGGCGGCTGATCTGTTAAATGATAATGATTAGGATTTAATAGGCTGAAATGCTTCGCGTGTCTACCAGATGGCATAAATTCATGAATTGTAATGCAGTATATATATATATACTGTGCAGTATTGCAGCCAGCGGGAATAAAATGCTTCAATCCCTGCTTGGAAAATACCTCAGTGCACTCGGGCAGAAAACAGTCACAAACCTCAATACACCCGGGTATACCCGAATTCGTGGGACTAGCCGAGCTCGAATAAAGTGTGTCGCCAGTGTATCCACAACGGAAACAGTAAAGTTTTACAGTTTGCAGGCATTGAACAAATACCCCTGGGACCTCGTAAGGGAGATTGGAACAAACATCTATTGCAGAAAGAATGCAAATGGATTTTCAAATTAAAAACACAGAGTCCTTTGGGGCTGAATGAAGGTTTTATTTTTTCACCTTTTATATAGCCTAGAATCAATCCCAATTGTACCTTTTTGATCGTCCCGCTGATAGTGAGAACTAAATATTTTAAATCTTTAGTAGGGCTGTATTGACCTTAGAGGCAGCCCGCTAAGCTAGTTTCCAATCCTACACAATAACATGTACAGTGGCGACACACTTTATTCTCGCTCGGCTAGTCCCGCGAATTCGGGTATACTCGGGTGTATTGAGGTTTGTGATCGTTTTCTGCCAGAGTGTATAGCGTTATTTTCCCGGCAGGGATTGAAGCATTTTATTCCGGCTGGCTGCAATACAGCAATGCCGTGTAAAAACACATGAGGGCGCTTGCGAGCTGTTCTCTTTGAAGCCGTCCCCTATAATGAATTGTAATGCAGTATATATACTGTATATATATATACTGTATAACAACAGCCCTTATAACCCCTAACATACAGTACTGTACACATACAGTACTGTATATGCACATACATAAATGATACTATGGGCCGGCGGGGGCGAGATGTTTTTGCAGCAGAGAGAGATCCGCTGCTCTCTCTCTGCGCAAACATCGGCACATTAAAACTTATTTTAAATACATTTTTATTTATAGTGTAGATGTGCAGGGGGTCTCGGGAGCTGAACCTCACTGGTTTCAGGTCGGGGGACCCCCTGCTTCCCGAGATACAGACCCCTTTATGAGGTGCCGGAATCCCTCTGCGTTTAAAGGGCCCGATCACGTGATCGCGGCCTGTAAACCAAGCAGAGCAGAGGGATACCGGCACCCCCTAAAGGGGCCTGTATCTCGGGGAGCAGGGGGTCCCCGTACCTAAAACCACAGCGGTTCTGCTCCGGAGACCCTCTGCACATGTACAGTATCAATAAAACACATATATAAATAAACACTCGTTCTTTACCTTAGCGGCTATGCGCTATGGTAAAGAAGCAGCATTTCTGCATTTTTAATAATATTGTACAGTGAGCAGGGGGTTCCCTGAGCCAGAAATCTAAACTCAGGGGGCCCCCTGCTCCTGCTCAATATTATTAAAAATACAGAAATTCTGCTTCATTACCATAGCGGATAGCCGCTAAGGCAATGAATGGGTTAACCCACCGTGCCTGCTTTATTGTGGGTAGCGGGGGTGGGTGAAGGGGGTATTTGGCCCTTGGTGTGAGTTTAGGACTTGCGGGGGGGTTGCGGGTGCACTTAACCCCTTCACGACCGTAGCAGTTAATACCACTACGGTCATGAAGGGGTTAAGCCCTCCCGCTACCCCCCCGCAAGCCCTAAACAAGCACCGTTGGGGCTAATACCCCATTCACCCACCCCCGCTACCCACAATAAAAAAAACTCACACACAGCAGCCGCCAAAAAATAAATAAATAAATCTAAATAAATAAATAAATAAATGACTATAAATAAATACATTTGAAATACATTTTTATTTATAGTGTAGATGTGCAGGGGGTCTCCGGAGCTGAACCGCGTTGGTTTCAGGTCGGGGGACCCCCTGCTCCCCGAGATACAGCCCCCTTTATGAGGTGCCGGTATCCCTCTGCGTTTAAAGGGCCTGATCACGTGATCGCGGCCTGTAAACCAAGCAGAGCAGAGGGATACCGGCACCCCCTAAAGGGGCCTGTATCTCGGGGAGCAGAGGATCCCCAGACCTAAAACCACAGCGGTTCAGCTCCGGAGACCCTCTGCACATCTACACTATCAATAAAAATGTATTTTAAATGTATTTATTTATATTCATTTATTTATTTATTTATTTAGATTTATTTATTAATTGTGCTGCTGCTGCTGTGTGTGATTTTTTTTTATTGTGGGTAGTGTGGGTGGGTGAAGGGGGTATTAGCCCCATCGGTGGTTGTTTAGGGCTTGCGGGGGGGTAGCGGGTTCACTTAACCCCTTCACGACCGTAGCAGTATTAACTGCTACGGTCGTGAAGGGGTTAAGTGCACCCGCAACCCCCCCGCAAGTCCTAAACTCACACCAAGGGCCAAATACCCCCTTCACCCACCCCCGCTACCCAAAATAAAATCTATGTACTGTAAAACCCCCTCCCCTACAGTATTCTCTCTTTTAAACTTCCCTGCCTTCACTGTAATCTACTGTACTGTATGTAAAACCCCCTCCCCTATTCTCTCCTATTGTGTGCGTTAAGCTTCCCTGCACTCTATGTAAAAAAACCTCCCCCTATTGTGTGTTAAATCTCCCTGGCCTGTGTTTCTGAGTGCAGTGTACTGTATGTAAATGTGGGGAGGGGGATCCAGTGTAAATAACCACACCCACCCCCGCTACCCACAATAAAAAAAAATCACACACAGCATCCCCGCAATACATAAATAAAAAAATCTAAATAAATAAATAAATAAATACAAATAAATACATTTGAAATACATTTTTATTCCTAGTGTAGATGTGCAGGGGGTCTCGGGAGCTGAACCGCGTTGGTTTCAGGTCCGGGGACCCCCTGCCCCCCGAGATACAGACCCCTTTATGAGGTGTTAACCCACCGTGCCCGCTTTATTGTGGGTAGCGGGGGTGGGTGAAGGGGTTTATAAATGTGAGTTTATAAATAAAATAAAGAATATTATTTCTAGGGGCCCTAGAACAGAAGTTCCCACGCCAATTGCGCGCTCATTGCTCTTTTTTTACAATGTTGCTGGTCTTGCGGCTTTGCAGTCTGGCAGCAAAAAGCAGTTTGTAGTAGTGAGTGTGAGATAAATTAACCAGTTCTTTTATTGCTGAAGTCGCCACAAAAAACTTTTATTTACAAATACAGTACAATACAATGGTGAAACATTTCAAGTGAACAGCAATTTAAAACATCAACACACAATAATACATACAGTACTGTATGATTATTTATTTATAATACAGTATACAGGTCTGTACTGTATATGCAGTATACAGTATACTGTACTGTATTTGGGGCTTGTCTTTGGGGGTTTATTCATGCAATTATTAGGGTGACCTGCCTGCCTTTGGAAATACTGTGACAGTACAGTCCCAGCTATTTCAGCCACCCCACCCCCTCCCTTAGAGTTTTAAATCCCTCCCTGGCCAAGCGTCAATCGGCTGGCTCATTCAACCCATATCTAATCATTGTGTTGTTAATCTGCCCCTGGGCGGGCTACGGTAACAAGATTCAGCAGGAGGCCAGCGTCTGATCCCACCATCCCCCTCCAACAACCCTTAGAGGCCTGAGGCCTGCCTGCTTTGGAAAAAGATTCAGCAGGAGGCCAGCGTCAGATCCCACCATCCCCCTCCAACAACCCTTAGAGGCCTGAGGCCTGCCTGCTTTGGAAAAAGATTCAGCAGGAGGCCAGCGTCTGATCCCACCATCCCCCTCCAACAACCCTTAGAGGCCTGAGGCCTGCCTGCTTTGGAAAAAGATTCAGCAGGAGACCAGCGTCTGATCCCACCACCCCCCTCCAACAACCCTTAGAGGCCTGAGGCCTGCCTGCTTTGGAAAAATCCCCTCTCGAATTGGAAATGTAAATCTGATGTGCATCCGTTTGCTTACAGTAACTGTACTGTTCAGAACAGCCACTTCTTCTAAATTAAATACAGTACATTCTCTAATACCTTTGGAATAAAAATATATATACAGTAATGTGAAATAATCCGTTCTGTGGGTCTGAGCAGGTTGAAAGTCACGAGGTCCTCATACAGTACATTCTCGAATACCTTTAGAAGAAAAATATATAAATATACAGTATAAATATTGTACAGTATAATGTTAAATAACCCGTCCTGTTCTTTTTTCCTTCATAACAGTATCCTCATTGTGTCTGCGGTACAGTAGTTCATTGAGAGAGGAGAGGTTTTGTGTACATCATTACTGCTGTTTATATACTGTACATTTGACTGCACAAGCAGATTTGACGGGACACAATGCCCCCCTCCCCCTTGGGCACCCTTTTTCCTGGAACGACAAGAAAACAAAAACTTAGTTCAGTTACTGTACTGCAGAGTATGTGCATACTGTACTGTATTATGGCAGAACTACTGTAGGTGGCTGGTGCAGCTTTCTCTGTAAAGAAAAAAATGGAGCAGTTAGTAGGCAGTTACTGTAGTACTGTCAAACTACTGTATACTGGAACTACTATATACTCTGACCACTGTTACAGTAAATTCAATGTACTGTACTGTAACCGCTGGTGCCATGGCTATGTACTGTAACCTTATGGCTGCTGCTGCTGCTGTCTCTGAAAAGAAAAAATCTGTGCCATACTTACCTGTATCATACTGTGCTTACAATACTAACAGCACTCTACTACTTTCCTGATGCTTGCCCATTGCGCGCGATGACAATGGGCAACACTGTGGCAATATGGTCTATATATTTATTGCATCGTTCCACGGTGAGTACATCGTTCCAAAAACTCAGTATGGCTTTCAACAACTCGTCCTTTTTGGAGGGTTTCGCCACTTTACGGATATGTTCCTTCAGCTGATGCCAGACCATTTCGATCGGATTGAAGTCTGGTGATCTGTGATTGGAAAGAAAGGACAATTGGTTTAAGAGCTAAAAACAGTGGGGAACAAAAATGGGACACGGTCTACTGCACTTACTCCGCTGGCGTCTTCACCCAGTTGATGCCGCGCTCAAGGATATGCGCCGTCGACGCGGTGTGCTTGGGATCGTTGTCCTGGTAGAAGCGGTGACCATTGGGAAAGTCGCGTCTGATGTATCGCACTATCGCGGGCACAATGTTGTCTTGGAAGAAAGCTTTATTCATGATTCCTATAGCAAGAAAAGAAAAGTGCTCAATAGTACAGTACAGTGCATACGGTAAGGCAACACTAGTCAAGTACAGTGCATTAGGCGGCATTATATTTGAGAAATTGTACCTTCAAAGATGACAATGCATCCCGGTCCACGCCTAGAGATGGCACCCCACACATGCAGCTTCACAGGGTGTTTTGGCCGCGGCTTCAAAGATATGCGGCCTTTTTTGTGGAACGCAAATCTTGCAAATCTCTCCAGCGACACAGTAGACTCATCAGTGAAGATGCAATCCTGGAAAGTCTCACCGCTGTCGATCCATGCCTGGGCCTGGAGCACTCTTTTGATTTTGTTTGCGTCCCGTATCATGGGGTACGCTCTGTAATGACAATGAATAAAATTTTTTGCGTCACAGCGCAGTACAGTTTGCAAAACAACACTTTTACTTTACAGTACCTCCTGTACTGTCCAGTACTAACCTCACACGTCCATATTTCCATCCAATTCTGCGTCTCATCTTCTTTATGCTGCTCTCGGATACAGTCAGATTGTGCTTTTCCTGCAGAGTGTTTTTCACCCTTAATGCACTCCTCTCATCATTCTCCTCACTTATTCTGTCCACCAGAAGAGTAGTCTCCCTACAATGTAAAGAAATTATATTGTTTTATTAATATGCAGCAATATAAAATGTATACTGTATACTGTACATGTAATGTTGTAATATACAGTAAATATAAATATACAAAAAATGTATACTGCTGTACTATAAATATAAATAGACAAAATATACAGTATACAGTACTGTTGTAATATAAATATACTATATAAATATACTGTTGTTATATCATAATAAATACACATCATATATATTCCGTTGTAAGATGAATTGCAATATACCAAAAGTGTATACTGCTGCACAAAAAATATAAATTGACCACAAATACAGTATATACAGTACCGACACACTTTATTCGAGTGTGGCCGGTACCGCAAGCCGGGAGATTTCCCGGCTTGCTAGTGGCCGCCCCTCGGCGTGCCGCGCGTCATAGACGCGCGGTCACGCGTCTTCGGGAGCGTGCGCCCCCTGCACGCGCGTCCAGGGGCTCCCCGAGGGAGCCCTGGTGTCCCGCGATCGCGGGACAGCGGCAGGGGGTTCCGGGGGACCCGGCGGACCCGGCAGCGGTAGGGAGAGCGCCCCGATCGGAGGGCGCTCTTCCGCTGCTTCGGCGCGCGCCCATCACTCTCGGGCGCGCGCCAGGCTACTGCTGCGGCCAAGAACGGGCAAATGCTCAAATAAACTTGGCCGCAGCAGTACTGTTGTAATATAAATATACTATATAAATATACTGTTGTTATATCATAATAAATATACATCATATATATTCCGTTGTAAAATGAATTGCAATATACCAAAAGTGTATACTGCTGCACAAAAAATATAAATTGACCACAAATACAGTATATACTGTTATAATATAAATATACTATATAAATATACTGTTGTTATATCATAATAAATATACATCATATATATTCCGTTGTAAGATGAATTGCAATATACCAAAAGTGTATACTGCTGCACAAAAAATATAAATTGACCACAAATACAGTATATACTGTTGTAATATAAATATACTACACTACCGACACGTTTTATTCGAGTAGGGCTAGTTCCGCAAGCCGGGGGATGCCCCGGCTTGCTAGCCCCACTCCCTCGGCGTGCCGGTCACGCGTCATCGGGTGTCAGCGCCCCCTGCACGCGCGTCCAGGGCTCCCTGAGGGAGCCCTGGTGTCCCGCGATGTGGGGGACGGCGGCAGGGGGTTCCGGGGGACCCGGCGGACCCGGCAGCGGGAGGGAGAGCGCCCCGATCGGAGGGCGCTCTTCCGCTGCTTCGGCGCGCGCCCGGCACCCTCCGGCGCGCGCCAGGTTACTGCTGCGGCCGAGAACGGGCAAATGCTCGAATAAACTCGGCCGCAGCAGTATATAAATATACTGTTGTTATATCATAATAAATATACATCATATATATTCCGTTGTAAGATGAATTGCAATATACCAAAAGTGTATACTGCTGCACAAAATATATAGATGTACACTACAGTTTTCTATATTTTTTTTTGTTAAGTTTTATAAATATACTTAAGCGTTAGTTACCCTTGGTGCCTTTTTGCGGTCTCTGTTTTTTCCTTGTGCATGATAGCACACGGTGTTTGATGGCACAACGCGGCCAGAAGCAGCTAACCAGCGTTGGATAGCAGTAATTCGGTTTCCGCTCGTGTACATCGCCTTAATTCTCATGCTGAGATTTTTTGAAATCTTCTTAACAGGCATTGCTGCGAGTAGAAAGAAATACAAACACAAGAATGTGTATTCGATGTTTAGTCGATGTGTATTAAATGTGCAGTCAATCTACGAAATGGCTGGTGTATTTATACGTTAATGACTCACATTACAGTACGCCCACTATCAACACCTGTACCTGGCCGCCATGCATAAAAGGTTGCACACTTTGCATAGTCCACCACTCCAGGATCTTTATCTGAGCTTGCCCTTGTTCAGATACTGTACTGCATTGTGCCACCCGCTTCCATGGAGCATCCCCGGTTCTATGGATGCAAGAACACACTCACCTCTGCCGTGCCTGCCATGCTGAAAAAGCGAAAGGCAGCAGCCGTTTCCACGCCAAGGACAAAGCGACAGGCTAAGGCCAATAAAGAAAACCTTCTGCTGACCCCAAAGGCTAAGGGTTTTCCTACACGTAAACCTCATTATGTGAAGAAGAAATACGGTGATGTGCTCTGTACGCAAGACGAATGGCAGCCATCCCACCGAATCCGCAGACCACTTCCTCCCATATGCTTCGACGACTCTGCTGTAGCTGTCCCGGAAATCTTCAGCCCGGCTTCTCCACCCCCATCTTGTCCGGTTCCATCCGAAGATGCTGCCACCTCTGAAATCCACGGGTCACTGTCTCCTTTGCTCTTGGACGACTCTGCTTCTCGCCCGGAAATCCAACGGTCTCCTGTACCGGGTATCCACAGGCCACCTCCTCCACTCTCCATCGCTGCCGCTTCTCCTGTACCGGGTATCCCCAGGTCACCTGCTCCACTCTCCATCGATGCCGCTTCTCTCCATGCAACCCCCATCTCATCCTCCGTTGCACCCATCCCCCCAGATGTCCAGATGCCATGCACAAGCAGCTCATTAGACCGGATCCTGAATGGGATAAGTGTGGATCTCCCTGGGAATTCTATTGGGCTGGCAAAGCTAGATCTGCTTCTGGAGTCGGTGCTACATGTGGAGCAACGGATGGACAAGATAGAGGCTGACATAGCGGGTATACATCGTTTGCTCGGTGTTAATGGCCCTGTTTCCCCGACGTCGGAGCAGGAGGGTGACATGGATGTGATGCATGGTACCTTCGGCCCCCGTCCATCACCAAGCGCACCCCCCCACCAGAAGATGTAATGTACATGTACATTGAGGAGGACATGACAACCCCGTCAAGACCACGCCAGGAGACAACCCGGCGACCATGACCGGAGGAAAGCTTCCTCCCAGACACCCTACCATCGCCCGTCGCCTCAAGTACACCCGCTCCCAAAAGACCTCCTACACCCGCTCGCATCGAAACGGTGCCCGACATCACCCTGCGCGATCTGCCACCGGGGCTCAGGGAGAAGTATAGGGTGATGAGTGCTGGTGTACCCCACAAGTATGCCTTGATCATTTTTAAGCACCATGTTCCCTACTCGTTGTACTGCGAGTGGGTGTTCAAAGTGAACTACGATGGGAATCGCCAAAAAAAGGCCCTTCCTGCCAATTTAAGGCTACAAATTGTGGAAGAAATGCGGCGCTTTTATGCAGTTACAGATCCTGTAATGAGAGGCGTTAGAGACTGCATTAATGGCGTTTTGCGCCATGCAAGGCATCGGTCATGGATGGACAATGTGGAGGACGTTCAGTGAGACCATACTGTAATGTTGTGCTGAACTGTATTGTGCTGTACAGTACATGTTTTGCCCTACAGTTCCTGCTGTACTTAAACAAAGGATACTGTACTGTATGTTGTTGTGTGTTGCACGGTTTTCAATGTGGCCCTGAAAACTTTCCCTGTTTGCTGCCCTCTAGGACTGAGCTGGTTGCGCACCATCCCACTGTAGAAGCATTTAATAAAGGCTGCAGTTTTGCACTGTACAGTACTGTATGTATTATTGTGTGTTGATATTTTGAATTGCTGTTCACTTGAAATGTTTCACCATTGTATTGTACTGTATATGTAAATAAAAGTTTTTTGTGGCGACTTCAGCAATAAAATAACTGGTTAATTTATCTCACAGAATTGTAACAAATAAACAAAAGACACCCTATGGGCAGCACTCGTTGTAAGCAAATATGAATTGGTGATAAATTTAAAATTAAGATGTTTTAATCATATAATTTAAAATAAATGTCAAAATTGTTGAAAGAATGGACAACTGACTGTGGTGACAAAATACAAAAAACAGACAAAAATATATATAATACTATAACTGAGATCTAGGGGGAGAGGTGGAGTACCCACCTAATTGCTAATTAGCAGAGATCAATCAAGGACTGAATAGTCAACCCCCTAGTTCAGCAATGACAAGGTTAAAAAAGCCTGTAAAGTAGATACAGGTGGCGGAGAACTACTCATGCAAAGGTATATATTAATGTGCTATGCACAATGGGTAACAATAGAGTGAATGCTCACTGATGGTAGTTAGATAGTCCACAATGTAATAAAGACTCTGATAGTGAGGACATTCCTCACTATCAGAGTCTTTATTACATTGTGGACTATCTAACTACCATCAGTGAGCTTTCACTCTATTGTTACCCATTGTGCATAGCACATTAATATATACCTTTGCATGAGTAGTTCTCCGCCACCTGTATCTACTTTACAGGCTTTTTTAACCTTGTCATTGCTGAACTAGGGGGTTGACTATTCAGTCCTTGATTGATCTCTGCTAATTAGCAATTAGGTGGGTACTCCACCTCTCCCCCAAGATCTCAGTTATAGTATTATATATATTTTTGTCTGTTTTTTGTATTTTGTCACCACAGTCAGTTGTCCATTCTTTCAACAATTTTGACATTTATTTTAAATTATACGATTAAAACATCTTAATTTTAAATTTATCACCAATTCATATTTGCTTACAACGAGTGCTGCCCATAGGGTGTCTTTTGTTTATTTGTTACAATTCTGCTCCTTCCCCTTATTGCACCGTTGTCGATTCTTTTTGATTAGAGGCTGATGCGAGGGTTTCTACCCCTTTCCCCTTTCCCATTGTTGTAATTTATCTCACACTCAGTACTACAAACTGCTTTTTGCTGCCAGACTGCAAAGCCGCAAGACCAGCAACATTGTAAAAAAAAGAGCAATGAGCGCTATTGGCGTGGGAACTTCTGTTCTAGGGCCCCTAGAAATAATATTCTTTATTTTATTTATAAACTCACATTTATAAACCCCTTCACCCACCCCCACAACCCACAATAAAAAATAATCACACACAGCATCCCCGCAATAAATAAACAAATAAATAAATAAATAAATACAAATAAATACATTTGAAATACATTTTTATTCCTAGTGTAGATGTGCAGGGGCTCTCGGGAGCTGAACCGCACTGGTTTCAGGTCGGGGGACCCCCTGCTTCCCGAGATACAGACCCCTTTATGAGGTGCCGGTATCCCTCTGCGTTATAGGCCCCGATCACGTGACCGCGGCCTATTAAACCATGCAGAGGGATACCGGCACCCCCAAAAGGGGCCTGTATCTCGGGGGGCAGGGGGTCCCCGGACATGAAACCAAAACGTTTCTGCTCCGGAGACCCTCTGCACATCTACACTGTGAATAAAACACACACATCATTAAAGAATCATTCTTTACCTTAGCGGCTATGTGCTTTGGTAAAGAAGCAGCATTTCTGTATTTTTAATAATATTGTACAGTGAGCAGGGGGTTCCCTGAGCCAGAAATCTAAACTCAGGGGGCCCCGTGCTCCTGCACAATATTATTAAAAGTACAGAAATGCTGCTTCATTACCTTAGCGTATAGCCGCTAAGGTAATGAAGGGGTTACGGCATAATAACCAATAAATACATTCAATACACTACCCACTACCCATGGCAACCTCCGCTGCTGCTGCTGTAAAACAGAGAAAACAATTAACACTTTCAAAGTAATGTCCCCTAACCACTTAATCTCCACAGCGGTTATTAACCGCTACAGTCATGAAGGGGTTAACCCACCCTCACCCATCACTCGGGATGCCTACATACCCTCCCACTCTAACCCCCCACCCCGTGAGGCCTAACCACCCTCAACCCTCACCCACTAACTACCCACAAGGGAGGCCTACCCACATACCGTTGGGGAACCCCCCCACCCCCCACCCCAGTCCCCGCAATAAAAACAATACACAGCCCCACAATAAACATCACTATATTTATTAAATACATTACCCACCCCCTGTGCCCCCCCATAAATACAAGATTTATTCTTTTACATACAGGGTTCATAACGCAGCCCCACGCTAGTCCCCGGTGGGCTGGCAGGGCACCTGGACAGACCTACAGTTTACCAGCAACCCTTTTTACACAGGTTCTGGAGGCCTGCTGGTGGATCCTGCCAGCACCATGGCCCCCAGGTGGTCTCCTTGGGACACCGTGGGCCACAATTGGGTCCCCACGGTAGGCCCAAGGATGTCTGGGAGCCCCGGGTCAAACCCACAGGTGTCTGCGGGGCCTCGGGTGGTTCCCTCGGGGGTCTGGGGAACTCACGGGTGCTCACTACGGGTCCGTGGTGCCCCCACAGAAGTGGGACCACACATCATCATCCCCGCACCTACGGGTCGGCGGTGCCCCCACAGATGTGGGACCACACATCGTCATCCCCGCATGTGTCACCCGTGGAACCACCAGCCTGATAACCTTGGGATACCCGAGAATACCCGCAGGTGGTCTCCAGAGGTCCCACGCAGAATCACGGAACCAACCCTGAATGTAAAAAAAATAAACCTGGCCTATACATTCAATACATACACCCTCCCCCCCAACACCTACAGTACAATAATGTGCAAAATAACTATTATCCAGATATGGATAATAGATTATGTGCCCATTATTAAAAACATTAACTAGCATATTCAAATAAATAAAGTACTACTGACCTCATCAATACGAAGTGTCCGTCGCCAGCGCCTTCCTTCTCTTGCCCACACAATACATAGCCAATACCAAGCCAATACATTGCAAGTACATTCAGATATCAATTAACCCCTTAAACACCTTATCGGATAATAACCGCAAAGGTAATTAAGGGGTTAAGCCACATTGGCCCGATACCCACCCTTCACCCATGAATTTGTACTGTGGCTTCATCATGCAACTATATATATATACTGTATATATATACAGAGAGACAGAGAGAAAGAGAGAGAGAGAGAGAGATATATACAGTATATATATATACACACGTTATATACACACCCATGATAAATCAATATACAGTACAAATAAATGTAGAAGGGTTATCAAAAGCACTGTCCTACAACCAAACACTTCTCCATACATACACACTAAATTAAAATCAATTTCCTTTAATATTCATAACTGATCTCTCAATCTAAATCATCACTAAACCTCTGAAAAGCCATTTAAACAACTTACATTCCAATATAAATAATGCCTAAATATCTATGCACCATACAGTATACATTCTGCAAATTAATCAACCAAGTAAACAAAAATCAATTAGCAATCATTATTTACATCCCTAAACAATTCACACTCCCATCAAGAACAATGAAACCATTAACAAATTCACGCCTAGAGCAGAACAATTAAGCCTTTGAAAAAATATAAGTACCGACAAAAATACAACCTTTACAACCAAGCCTATCCCTGACCTTCCTCAAACACACAATACAATACCAAGGAATACATCTATCTAATTTTAAAATACTTTAAACTCACAATAAAGCAAAGCAGCATACACAAAATAATTTAAAACACATCTAATCCAGCTTTTAAAACATCATCATTTCTTACCCTGAATGTACAGTACAGTATATATCTCTCTAGACATATATACATACTGTACATACATACAGTGGCAAGAAATGATATACCACAAAAAAAAAAATACACATGTTAAAAAACCTTTTGAAAAAATTAACAAGTTAAATAAAATACATTTCTTTAGTTCACTTACCATTACTTGCCCCCACCGACTCCCGTTGTGCAGCTTACTCACGAACCAATTCACGATCAGGAACCCATAAAATAAAAAACCATAAAATAATAAACATTAAACTAAAAATCCAAATCAATCCACGGGTCTTCTACTTGTAATCCATCTTCATCTGTATTCTTCTTTCTTCTATCTCCTTCTGGGCGGGGCAGGGCGTGGTCTTCTATCCATCATCGGCCACGCCCTTGTCTTTTTACTTCTCCGGAGGTCCTTCCTCCGCGGAGTCTGGCTTCAAAATGAGACGACATAGGCTTTTAAAGGCCTATGACGTCACATTTTGCGTCATGGTTCCCACGGTCCTGATTGGGCCGTGAAAACCATGTGCTTTGGCCGACAAAAATTAAAATGATGACGTCATCTTAAAGGCAATGAAAGCACAGCCAATCAGAATGGCTTTGCTTCAATTGCCTTTAAGATGACGTCATGAAAAGGCACATGGCCGTGCACACATGGTACTAGAGCCAATCAGAGCGTGGGAACTTTATCCCTACTCTGATTGGCTCTGGTATACCATGTGTCAGGGGCTTGGGGGAGAAAGGATGTGTCGTCAATGAAAACCTGTCACATGGTATGGTAGCCAATCAAAGCGTGGGAACTCCATCCCTACTCTGATTGGCTACCGTACCATGTGACAGGTTTTCATTGACGTCACATCCTTTCTCCCCCAAGCCCCTGACACATGGTATACCAGAGCCAATCAGAGTAGGGATAAAGTTCCCACGCTCTGATTGGCTCTAGTACCATGTGTGCACGGCCATGTGCCTTTTCATGACGTCATCTTAAAGGCAATTGAAGCAAAGCCATTCTGATTGGCTGTGCTTTCATTGCCTTTAAGATGACGTCATCATTTAAATTTTTGTCGGCCAAACCACATGGTTTTCACGGCCCAATCAGGACCGTGGGAACCACGACGCAAAATGTGACGTCATAGGCCTTTAAAAGCCTATGTCGTCTTATTTTGAAGCCAGACGCCGCGGAGGAAGGACCTCCGGAGAAGAAAAAAGAGAAGGGCGTGGCCGATGATGGAAAGAAGACCACGCCCTGCCCCACCCCGCCCGGAAGGAGATAGAAGAAAGAAGAATACAGATGAAGATGGATTACAAGTAGAAGACCCGTGGATTGATTTGGATTTTTAGTTTAATGTTTATTATTTTATGGTTTTTTATTTTATGGGTTCCTGATCGTGGATTGGTTCGTGAGTAAGCTGCGCAACGGGGGTCGGTGGGGGCAAGTAATGGTAAGTGAACTAAAGAAATGTATTTTATTAACTTGTTAATTTTTTCAAAAGGTTTTTTAACATGTGTATTTTTTTTTGTGGTATATCATTTCTTGCCACTGTATGTATGTACAGTATGTATATATGTCTAGAGAGATATATACTGTACTGTACATTCAGGGTAAGAAATGATGATGTTTTAAAAGCTGGATTAGATGTGTTTTAAATTATTTTGTGTATGCTGCTATGCTTTATTGTGAGTTTAAAGTATTTTAAAATTATATAGATGTATTCCTTGGTATTGTATTGTGTGTTTGAGGAAGGTCAGGGATAGGCTTGGTTGTAAAGGTTGTATTTTTGTCGGTACTTATATTTTTTCAAAGGCTTAATTGTTCTGCTCTAGGCGTGAATTTGTTAATGGTTTCATTGTTCTTGATGGGAGTGTGAATTGTTTAGGGATGTAAATAATGATTGCTAATTGATTTGTGTTTACTTGGTTGATTAATTTGCAGAATGTATACTGTATGGTGCATAGATATTTAGGTAATCATTTATATTGGAATGTAAGTTGTTTAAATGGCTTTTCAGAGGTTTAGTGATGATTTAGATTGAGAGATCAGTTATGAATATTAAAGGAAATTGATTTTAATTTAGTGTGTATGTATGGAGAAGTGTTTGGTTGTAGGACAGTGCTATTGATAACCCTTCTACATTTATTTGTACTGTATATTGGTTTATCATGGGTGTGTATATAACGTGTGTATATATATATACTGTATCTCTCTCTCTCTCTCTCTCTCTCTCTCTCTCTCTCTCTCTTTCTCTCTGTCTCTCTGTATATATATACAGTATATATATATAGTTGCATGATGAAGCCACAGTACAAATTCATGGGTGAAGGGTGGGTATCGGGCCAATGTGGCTTAACCCCTTAATTACCTTTGCGGTTATTATCCGATAAGGTGTTTAAGGGGTTAATTGATATCTGAATGTACTTGCAATGTATTGGCTTGGTATTGGTTATGTATTGTGTGGGCAAGAGAAGGAAGGCGCTGGCGACGGACACTTCGTATTGATGAGGTCAGTAGTACTTTATTTATTTGAATATGCTAGTTAATGTTTTTAATAATGGGCACATAATCTATTATCCATATCTGGATAATAGTTATTTTGCACAATTTTGTACTGTAGGTGTTGGGGGGGAGGGTGTATGTATTGAATGTATAGGCCAGGTTTATTTTTTTTACATTCAGGGTTGGTTCCGTGATTCTGCGTGGGACCTCTGGAAACCACCTGCGGGTATTCTCGGGTATCCCAAGGGTATCAGGGTGGTGGTTCCACGGGTGACACATGCGGGGATGATGATGTGTGGTCCCACTTCTGTGGGGGCACCTCCGACCCGTAGTCTGCGGGGATGACGATGTGTGGTCCCACTTCTGTGGGGGCACCACCGACCCGTAGGTGCGGGGATGATGATGTGTGGTCCCACTTCTGTGGGGGCACCGTGGACCCGTAGTGAGCACCCGTGAGTTCCCCAGACCCCCGAGGGAACAACCCGAGGCCCCGCAGACACCTGTGGGTTTGACCCGGGGCTCCCAGACATCCTTGGGCCTACCGTGGGGACCCAATTGTGGCCCACGGTGTCCCAAGGAGACCACCTGGGGGCCATGGTGCTGGCAGGATCCACCAGCAGGCCTCCAGAACCTGTGTAAAAAGGGCTGCTGGTAAACTGTAGGTCTGTCCAGGTGCCCTGCCAGCCCACCGGGGACTAGCGTGGGGCTGCGTTATGAACCCTGTATGTAAAAGGATAAATCTTGTATTTATGGGGGGGGGCACAGGGGGTGGGTAATGTATTTAATAAATATAAAGCTGTTTATTGTGGGTCATTGTACTGTTTTTATTGTGGGTACTGGGGGTGGGGTGTTTCCCCAACGGTATGTGGGTAGGCCTCCGTTGTGGTTACTGACTGGGTGGTTAGGCCTCACGGGGGGGTTAGTGTGGGAGGGTATGTAGGCATCCCGAGTGGTGGGTGAGGGTGGGTTAACCCCTTAATGACTGTAGCGGTTAATAACCGCTATGGTGATTAAGGGGTTAGGGGACATTACTTTGGATGTTTTAATTTTTGTCTCTGTTTTGCAGCAAGCAGAGGAGGGGCCGTGGGTAGTGGGTAGTGGGTGTGGGTGTGGTTATTTACATGGGATCCCCCTCCCCACATTTACATACAGTACACTGCATTCACAGAAACACAGGCCAGGCAGATTTTACTGACACACTAGGGGGAGGGGGTAGTAATAAATAAATAAATGAATATAAATAAATAAATTTAAAATACATTTTTATTGATAGTGTAGATGTGCAGAGGGTCTCCGGAGCTGAACCGCTGTGGTTTTAGGTCTGGGGACCCCCTGCTCCCCGAGATACAGGCCCCTTTAGGGGGTGCCGGTATCCCTCTGCTCTGCTTGGTTTACAGGCTGCGATCACGTGATCGGGCCCTTTAAATGCAGAGGGATACCGGCACCTCATAAAGGGGGCTGTATCTCGGGGAGCAGGGGGTTCCCCGACCTGAAACCAACGCGGTTCAGCTCCGGAGACCCCCTGCACATCTACACTATAAATAAAAATGTATTTCAAATGTATTTATTTATAGTCATTTATTTATTTATTTATTTAGATTTATTTATTTATTGTTTGGCGGCTGCTGTGTGTGAGTTTTTTTTTATTGTGGGTAGCGGGGGTGGGTGAAGGGGGTATTAGCCCCAACGGTGCTTGTTTAGGGCTTGCGGGGGTGTAGTGGGAGGGCTTAACCCCTTCATGACCGTAGCGGTATTAACTGCTACGGTCATGAAGGGGTTAAGTGCACCCGCAACCCCCCTGCAAGTCCTAAACTCATACCAAGGGCCAAATACCCCCTTCACCCACCCCCGCTACCCACAATAAAGAGGGCACGGTGGGTTAACCCCTTCATTGCCTTAGTGGCTATCCGCTATGGTAATGAAGCAGCATTTCTGTATTTTTAATAATATTGAGCAGGAGCAGGGGGCCCCTTGAGTTTAGATTTCTGGCTCAGGGAACCCCCTGCTCACTGTACAATATTATTAAAAATACAGAAATGCTGCTTCTTTACCATAGCGCATAGCCGCTAAGGTAAAGAACGAGTGTTTATTTATATATGTGTTTTATTTATACTGTACATGTGCAGAGGGTCTCCGGAGCAGAACCGCTGTGGTTTTAGGTCCAGGGACCCCCTGCTCCCCGAGATACAGGCCCCTTTAGGGGGTGCCGGTATCCCTCTGCTCTGCTTGGTTTACAGGCCGCGATCACGTGATCGGGCCCTTTAAACGCAGAGGGATTCCGGCACCTCATAAAGGGGTCTGTATCTCGGGAAGCAGGGGGTCCCCCGACCTGAAACCAGTGCGGTTCAGCTCCCGAGACCCCCTGCACATCTACACTAGGAATAAAAATGTATTGAAAATAAGTTTTAATGTGCCGCTGTTTGCACTGAGAGAGCAGCGGATCTCTCTCTGCTGCAAACACATATTGCCCCCGCCGGCCCATATTATCATTTACTGTATGTACTGTACAGTATGTGCATATACATTACTGTATACAGAACATGTAGAATAAATGCATAGTTTTATTTTTTCGGGTTTATTACACAGTATACTGTACGGCCGGAAAACATCAGCATACAGCACAATATTATTCATCGAAATCCCCCCATTAGCCGTTTTCTTTTCTGAAAAAAAACAAAATTAAAAGTTTTAATGTACAGTAATGGTCAGCCCCCTAAAGAAGTACCCAGCCAATCCCACCAAAATAATGCGGCAACAATACAGTACTCACCATACTATTTCCCATTCAGCTGGCGCCGGCGCCGGTCCACTGCCTGTACAGCTTTCTTCATCATCCACGTCGATAGTTTGCAGCGGGACTAGCCCACCTGTAGTCAGCAGGTGAGGCGGGAAATCGCTTAGGTACATGCAAGCTTCATCAAAACTGGCCGCGAAATCCGACTCTGCCTCAGGATCAGGCTCGGGCTCAGGGTTGTCACTGACGGTGGGTCCGTTATCGGAAGCCGGTGCCGCTGCCGGTGCTGGTGCTGGTGCATTGCTTGGCAGGGACTGTCGTTTCTTAGTTGGTTTTAACACGACCCATCGCCTTTTGCCGCCTCCATGATCATAGATACGGGAAAAACCCTGTGACACACACCAATACCCTCCAACAAATTGGGGCTCAATACGGTGAAAACAGGGGTCACTACATAACCTTTTCCTTATTGCACGCTTCCACAAATGAGGAGTTGGCGAAAATTTGTAAAAGTCATAGTTTTCGATAAAATACTGATAAATTTGAACAACTGTTGCCATCTTATCCTCTGTTGCATTAATCGCGGCCCATATCAAATAAGCATAACTTCTGTCAGGTTTTTGGAAAACGGGCTGCACTTGAACACTCATGGCGGGCGGGTCTCTGGAGAATAGTGTAAGCGAAACTGGTCTTTGTCTTTATTTAATATGTAAAGCCTAAATTGATACATTTTTGCAACTCTTCCTTCAGTCTCAAGGCCAAGGCCAAGTTACAATGGCACACTGTGGTACTGTACAGTATCTTTTTTAAACGAAACACCTGCAAGCCCACACATTACTGATTCGGCGCTTTACAAGTCAGGAATTTATGCCATCTGGCGGACACGCGAAGCATTGCAGCCTAGTAAATCCTGATCATTATCATTTAACACATCAGCCGCCCGTCAGCCAGGCATGAACCATGGCTGGGAAGGCAAACGCAACGCGGCTTGTCAGAGGTGAGCAGCGGCGCATTCCAGGTATCTGCCAGGTACAAACTGGTCATTTGCTCGAATAAAGTGTGTCGCAGCAGTATGCCGATATACACACAGATAATGTGACCCATCAACGAGACAAAATTCATTTCAACTTGATATATAATGTCTGATTAATATCTTTCCACATATGTTTTCATAACGATATAAGAAAGCTACCACTAATGTGGGAATTACACTATTCAATGGAATTAAATAAGCATTATATTAAAGTGCTATATCTTTAAGAGGCCGGTACTTAACCCCTCTGGGCAAGATAGAATTGGGGAATGAATACACATTATTTGTACCCCTAAGCCCCGCCCCCAGGAGAGGTATAAATGTTGAGATTTTGAGAATGCAGGCACACTCCTCCCCCCTTGAAGAAGCGCCGGTTCACGGCACGAAACAGCCGTCGGGCAGTCAGGCGACGCAACTACAGATGACGTCAGCCAGTTCGGAGGAACTTGCCTTACACAGTATGCCGAACAAACGCTAGACGCAGAGGAATTATGGTTGTATGGCTTTATACTTATCTATGAGACAAATGTGCAACTTAGTTATATTTAACCGAGGCACTGGGATATGTGTACTGCACCGACACACTTTATTCGAGCAAATACCCAGTATGTACCTGGCAGATACCTGGAATGTGCCGCTCCTCACCTCTGACAAGCCCCGTTGCGTTTGCCTTCCCAGCCTGGGTTCATGCCTGGCTGACGGGCGGCTGATCTGTTAAATGATAATGATTAGGATTTAATAGGCTGCAATGCTTCGCGTGTCTACCAGATGGCATAAATTCATGAATTGTAATGCAGTATATATATATATACTGTGCAGTATTGCAGCCAGCAGGAATAAAATGCTTCAATCCCTGCCTGGAAAATACTTCAATGCACTCGGGCAGAAAACAGTCACAAACCTCAATACACCCGGGTATACCCGAATTCGTGGAACTAGCCGAGCTCGAATAAAGTGTGTCGCCAGTGTATATATATACTTAGAGGGTATTAACCCCTTGTTTGACACACGGCGGATTGGCTGTGTCTCTGAGCCGCAACTAGAATTTATCTACGAGAGACATCTTTGAACAGCTCAAGACAGTGCTCTGTTTGGGTTAAACATACTATGTATGTATGAGGTATGAAAATATGCATATACGTTGAGAGGGCATTAACCCCTTGTCCTACACGCGGCGGATCTGAGCCGCAACTGCACTGTATTTCATTCACGAGAGCTGTTCTTAAACAGCTGAGACAGCGCTACGTCAGGGACAAATCACATTATGCATATAAGACCTGTTAGTCATGGCATATGACCTCATTGAGGAATTCATAAGTAAAGGCTGCCTTATACCAATCTAGGTAGTGCTGTGTTTGAGACAGACTTTATATCTGCTTGTGTGCACATATATGACTTGCTATTTATAGTGATAGACAGCGATCTCTATATACTGAGAGGCATTATGAGAGTGAAACTATGCTGACACACTCTGTCATTAAGTAATATTTGTGTATACGATTCACATGTATATAGCCTCAACAGTGTTGCTAAATATGCAGGACTCACTGTTGCTGTGATTTTATCACAGAAGTAAATACATTGTGAACTATTGCAAATTGTAACACTATATATATTAATACCCTGTTTCAGACATTGAAGCCATGAACAACAATGATTGAGATATATACCCATGATTAGGGTGTTTCCACTTCCCAAACCTCTGCATATACTAGCGCATGGAGGCAATTTGATATCCATGACATTTTGGCAGAAGTACTATTGGACCTTAATGGAATAATTGGCACACACTGTGTAAATAATAGAGGCAAGAGTTTTTTAATATTTTATTAGAGTGTATTCATTATTTGTTTTTCGATAGAAGAGTTTAATAAAATGTTATTATTTTTAATTTTTTCTATGTACTTACCTCCTTGGTGTTTGCATTATATATGCAACTCTGGGACACCTACTGTTTAGCTATAAGAAAAAGAAATAATAGACTGAGTGCAATACAACGGGAATCTTTTTGGTGATCATCTTCTGATCACTTTTTTGCAAATACATTTGGTTTTTCCCCTTGCACCGCCATTTCAACTATACGCTGATGAATATTAAGGTCGAGCAGGGATGACCCCCCTTCCTACTCAAAAGAATGCAGCAAGGCACAGCATCACACATAAGGTTATGCTTAGCAATGAGGGACAGAGCAGACCAGGTATTTAAGTAGCCTCCCTCCATTAGTAAGCCAGGGGGGAGCAAGGGGTTGGGAGCCAATAGGCTGCTGGGTCGTGAGCCCTATTGTGCAGCCAGATTAGATTTGGGGGTGGAGCTACGTCCCGTGCGCGTCATCAACAGGAGGGGTTGGCAACCCGAACGGGCGCCACTCTCGCACCGCGCATGCCATCTGCCAAGTGGGAACAAAGTTGAGGGGCGGGTCCAAGGGCGAGCTGTCCCGCGTGAATCACCGAGGTCAAAGGGTGGAGACCTGATCATGCGTCACTCGCGCACCGTGCATGCCCGCCGCTAGAGCGAAGGCGGAGCCTGGGAACAGATCCGGAGGGGAGGCTGGCCTAACGGGTACACCGCACGTCAGGGTGGGGGCGGAGACTAGAGGCAGAACCCGTGGGAGGGCAAACCAATCGCGCGCCATCTGTGCGCATGCGTGTAGCCGTACCATCATGGTTTCGCGCATCCTGAGTACCTGTCGCGGTTGAGGGGGTAAGATGGGGAGATGAGTTCTAGCCACCAGGATGGCGAATCCTCAGGGTCCCCCCCCCCCTCTAGGAACGACATCTGGGCGACTCCACGATGGCTTGTTCGGAAATTTCAAATGAAACAGGCGGACCAGCCTGGCTGCGTGAACACGGTGGCTTGATCCAAGACCTTTCTTCCGGGCCTAAACCCCTCCAGTGCACTAGATAGTGTAGCGAACCTCTAGAGTCCTTTGGAGTCCAGAATGAACTGTATCTCATACTCGGGTTGAACTTGCACCATGCAAGAGGGAGTCGGTGGGACAGGAACCGAGTATATATTCTGGACCACTGGTTTTAGTAGAGAAACATGAAAAATGGGCGTAACCTTCATAGAATTTATTTATAAAATATTTTACCAGGAAGTAATACATTGAGAGTTACCTCTTGTTTTCAAGTATGTCCTGGGCACAGAGTTAAGACAAATAATACATGTTTACAAATATAGTTACATAATGAGCAGGGTATACATTATATACAACACATTGCATGCACAGTTAAAAATAATTTGTATTATGGGCGTACAAAACAATTACAGACCACATTAAAATGTGTGACAGCCTTAGATTTGAAAGAACTTAGACTGGTGGTGGATGTAAGAGTCTCTGGTAGGTTGTTCCAGTTTTGGGGTGCACGGTAAGAGAAGGAGGAGCAGCCGGATACTTTGTTGAGCCTTGGGACCATGAACAGTTTTTTGGAGTCTGATCTCAGGTGATAGGTGCTGCATGTGGTAGGGGTGAGGAGCTTGTTCAGGTAGTTGGGTAGCTTGCCCATAAAGAATTTGAAGGCAAGACAGGAAAGGTGAACTTTGCGCCTAGACTCGAGTGATGACCAATCTAGTTCTTTGAGCATTTCGCAGTGATGTGTGTTATAGTTGCATTGGAGAACAAAACGACAAATTGAGTTGTAGAGGGTGTTAAGTTTGCTAAGGTGGGTTTGAGGTGCCAAGCCATATACTATGTCTCCATAGTCAATAATTGGCATTAGCATCTGCTGTGCGATACGTTTTCTGACCAGGAGACTTACGGGGGATTTGTTCCTGTAAAGTACCCCTAGTTTGGCATAGGTCTTGGTTGTCAGGGTATTAATGTGCATTCCGAATGTTAAGTGGGAGTCAAACCATATGCCCAGGTATTTAAAACTAGTAACAGGAGTTAGGGTGGTGTTAGTGTTGGTTGTAATCTGGAGCTCAGTCGCTGGAAGCTTTAAAAATTTAGTCTTGGTCCCAAACACCATTGTTACAGTCTTGTCAGTGTTTAAAAACAGTTTGTTTTGGGAAATCCAGTTTTCGAGTCTGAAAGTCAGACTGAAGTATGTGTTGAAGGTCAGAGAGGCTATGGCTGTGTGCATATAGGATTGTGTCATCTGCATACATGTGTATTGAAGCTTCCTTACAAGCTGTGGGAAGATCATTGATGAACACTGAGAAGAGTAGGGGCCCCAGAACAGAGCCTTGCAGGATGCCACAGGTGATAGCCAGGGGGTTAGAGTTAGAGCCAGAGATGGACACATGTTGGGATCTACCTGATAGGTAGGACTGAAACCAGTTTAAAGCATGCTTCCCTATTCCAGAGCTCTGGAGTTTGTTGAGCAGGATAGCATGATCAACAGTATCAAAAGCCTTTGCAAAATCTAGGAATACTGCACCAGTGAGTTGACCCCGTTCCATTCCACACTGGATTTCATTGCAAACTTTTAGCAGGGTAGTAACGGTAGAGTGTTTGGGGCGAAAGCCAGATTGTAATTGGCTAGGGAAATTTGTCTTGTTATAGTAATCGCTTAATTGGGAGTGGACACATTTTTCCATGACTTTGGATAGAATTGGGAGAAGTGAGATTGGCCTGTAGTTTGAGACAGTGTTTTTGTCCCCACTTTTGAAGATTGGGACAACTCTGGCAGCTTTCCAGGTCTTAGGGATATGGCCAGCAGACAGGATAGAGTTGACTATGGAAGCTATTGGTTTGGCAATTGCTGGGTCACCAAGTCTTAGGAACCTAGATTGTAGTAAGTCCGGTCCACATTGGCTGCTTAGTTTTAATTTGAGAAGCGCTTGTGTAATCTCCTGTTCGGATACTAGGCCAAATTGAAAATTGTGGGCAATGTTGGGAGGGGGTGGGGCTATAGGGGTACTCCCAGGATGAGATTCAGGTTTGTGGTTTGGGTTGCGTTTTGCTAATAAGTTAGTAGCACACCCCACAAAGTAATCATTGAATGCATTTGCAATGTCGGTGGGGTTTGTCAGAGTAATATCGCCCTTAGTGATATTACTTGGCTGTTGGTGGTTAGAAGGCTGGAATATGTTGTTGATAACCTTCCAGAAGTTAGCTGGGTTTGATGTGTTCTGGAGGAGATTGTCAGAGTAATATTGTGCTTTTGCGTGCCTTGTTTGCCTTGTGCACACGTTCCGCAGGCATCTGTAGTGATTAAGATCCTTGGTAGTGCCAGTTATTTTGTGGCTTTTCCACAAGGCATCCCTGAACTGGTAGAGTGTTATAAGGTCAGGTGTAACCCATGGAAGGTGGGCACCCCGTACCCTTATTCTGCGTAGTGGAGCATGGGTATCACAGAGTTTTAAGAACTCGGATTGGAAATAGTTGAACGCAGAATCAGGGTCAGGAATTAAATCGATTCTGTGCCAAGGGCAGTTGGTAAGGTCAGCCAGAAACTGTTGTGGGTTAAAGTTTCTAAATGTTCTAGTGAGGAGAACTTTAGGACTTGATTGGGGCGGTTTAATTTTCCTTACACAGTACACTATTGCATGGTCACTGAAAATGTCAGGAAGGATGCCAGAGGATTGGATTCTGCTGGGATTTGAGGAGAGAATCCAGTCAAGCAGGGAATGGTTGTGCGATTTCAGGTTTGTTCATGTGGGTTGGGAAATGAGTTGCGATAGTTTAAGCGACTTGATTTGTGTGTGGATTTTGTGGTTTTTAGGGTCAAGCCAATTGAAGTTGAAATCCCCAAGAACTAGCAGCTCACTCTTCTCATTCTGAGAGGAAATGGAGCCAAGAAACTGGGTGATATCAGTCAGAGATTGTAGAGGGGCTTTAGGGGGGCGGTAGATGCCAGCAATCAGGACGGCCTTAGAGAAGGGGAGGCAGATTCTGCCAACTAGGATTTCAAAAGAGGTTGGTCTTGGGGGGCAGTTTACCAGTGTAAATTGTAAGGTGTCTGCAATATAAAATAATACCCTTCCTCCTCTCTTTGACCGATCTCTCCTAAAAATGGAGTATCCCTGAATGGTAATATGTGCATCATGGGTTTTAGGGGTTAGCCATGTTTGTGTAAGAATGATGGCTTTTGGTTTATGCATAAGGCACCATGCCCTTAGTTCATCCAGTTTGGGCAGCAGATTCCGGATATTTATATGGGCGAGAGATAGCCCTTTTTGGAATTTGAAGGGGGTATTCTTAGTGGTATGGGACAGAGTTGAAATGGGAGGGCCTGGGTTAGGTTCAATATCACCTGCTAAAGAGAGTAATAGTATGAGAAGAAATTTGAGTAGTTGTTTGCAAGTTGTAACTTAATGATTTTTGCCAATTGAGTGGGCGGTGGTTGGAGTGCTGGTTTTCAGGGTTCTCCACCAACATTCAGTAGATAGTGCAAGGCTTTTGAGTAGTCCAGGGAGTATGGTGATGTTGGGCGTGGGCCAGGAGGGGGTAGTGTGTAGTGGATAGAGAGAATAACATTTCAACGAGGCCACGAGAAAGAACAAAGTGGAGGTAAAAAGCAGGTTCATTATGCCAGAGGTAGGTAATGCTGCATGGAGCTGTTGTGAGCCAAGTGTGTATGAGTAGACAGGGATCATAGTGTTGTCAGAATAGCTCACCGTTTGTTGCCATGTGCCGAAGAGTTTGCAGAAGATCCAGTCCCCAGTCACCTCTAGTCACACTATAGTCTAACTATATTTATCACTTAAAAGCTCATTTTAAATGCCTCACTATCTAATGCCAAATGCAGTTCCTGCAAATGCAGGAGGGGTATTGGTTTTATACAGCTAAAGCAATCACATGACCCTCCCCCTCCCCAATAAATCAGCTTGTTCCAGTTGGTCAATTAACAGCACAGAGTTAAGAGGGGGGGAAAAAAAACCCTTTTGATATTCAAACATACTAACTTATATCAATGCTTAAGGCCACAGAGTAAATCTTTTAAACAGGACTTGCACATCAAGGGAAGAAGGCAGAGAGAGCCGGTACGCGCCCGGGTTGATCCTTTCAGTGACATTTCTGCAGAGACTAATGGCCCATCGGATTAACACAGCAGGCAATAGCCCTATAGCTTGCCTATTAACTCAGCAGGGGTCCCTGGCAGTCCCATTCAGTTTGACCCCAGGGACCCCCGCTGTTAATCCGATGGGCCATTAGTCTGTCTGCAGAAATGTCACCGTAATGTTGCAGCATGTACCAAGCATGTACCTGGGTCTTATTGGTGATTGCCACTGATTTGTTTTAGAATAACCGACGGCACTACAGTACTCTGTGGAGTGTTGTCACCCCCTTTCTCCACACGCCAGCTCCCAAAGAATCACACTTTTTTTTCTCACACACTTTCCCTAAATATCTGTACCCTTCGCCCATTAGTGTACTTAGCAATAGCCATTACATATCTCATTTTCATATACTGTTAGTGGGTATTATATGTCAGGTTTTCTGGCTACAAAACAGGATTTTTAAATATGGGAAAATGAGGCCGCCTGTCTATTTTCCAGAACAATACAAGACACACCTATGGTTACTAGAGAATCAGATGATATCAAAAAATATTTTATAGATCTGGAAAGTCATCTTAGTACACAAGCCAAAGTCTGGTGGGAAGTGGCTAGCCTCGACAATTACATTCTGTCATAGCTGGTCCTAGAGCCTTACGGGTGTACCTTCCTCCTTCCCACCTGACACCTGATTGAGGATGCAGAGTTCATTAAAGATTGGGAAGGTATTTTGCTGAAGTGTTCAGGTGACCTTATTAGGCTACTCATCTCTTTTGAAAATAAAAAACTTGAAAAGATCAATATAGAAGTTGATACTCTACTATCTAATGTTGGTGTATGTAAAGGCATGCTGAATTTGAAGACTTTGAAAAATGATTGAAAGGACAGATAGACAAATTAACTACCGACATTAAGGCTAGAAAACAACGTAAATTTGCTCATGACACCAGGGATTTTGAAACAAACAAAATTTCCGATATAAACTCAAACGTGATAAACCAATAATAGCATCAGGTAGACTAATAGTGTCTGGTGTTGGAAATCTCACATCCAACGCCAGCATCAATTTGGACACCTTTCTATGTCCCTTTGTTGATACCCTCCTGTAGGAGGACATGTGCAGAGGTACACAATGGAGACTGTTTTAAGGTGAAATTAAAATAAGGCTTTATTGTGCCTGTCGCTTTAAACACAGCAAAAAACAACATAAGAGAAATAGTGAGCCAAACAAAACCTGCTCCACTTTGGCATATATGTATCCTTATATTCCAGCCCTTTTTAACTGGGTGGCTACCCAAGCTATTCATCAGCCCAAGTCATATAGATGTATATATAGACAACAGTCATTGGAAAATAAAGTCTTATCTGTTTGCTGGGTTGCTGCCTTTTCTCCGGATAATCAGCATCCAGGTTTAGAAGTCTTATTTGTCAGCTCCAGACATCTGTGTTCTCTCGGTCAGTCTCACCTGGGAGACTCCGGAACCTCTGCTCTGTCTCCTAGTTCAGCTCACATGTGAGCTAAGAAGTCTCACTTCCTGTCTCAGAGGCAGGCTTTTTCTAACACCTCTAATCAGCCAGGTGCTGGTCAATTAACCAGCACACTGCTGGATTAGAGGCAAGTTTTCTGAACAGGGTAAGTCCCCTGTTACACCTCCCCTTTTATTTTAGGGACACCAAGGCTGCCCTTCTGAGGTTGAAGGGGATTACTATCGACAACGATACCCTATTAATGGGAATAGACGTGGAAAGCTTGTATACAAGAATACCCCATAACTATGGTATACAAACGGTGAAACACTTTCTTCTGGCTGGGACGTGAATGCTCATATGCATAATGAGTTTGTGCTACAACTGTTAGACTTCGTCCTCACCAAAAAAAAATTCTGTTCAATAAGAAAATATACCACCAAGTCCAGGGAACAGCCATGGGCACCACGTGTGCTCCCACCTATGCCAATCTCTATCTTGGCTGGTGGGAGGAGGCCGTGGTGTTCATGGATTACAACATCGTCTGCACTGACCATATTGACCTTTGGTCTCGTTTTATAGATGATGTGCTCTTATTATGGAACGGTACAGAGGAGTTATTGGTTGAGTTCATTAATAAACTCAACCTGAATGAACATAACCTTAAACTTACCTTTGAGGTTCAAAAAGAACGTATTAACGTCCTTGACATTACAATCATGAAACAAGAGGGTGGCAGGCTGGAAACAACTATTTATCGCAAACCTACAACAGCAAATAGTTTATTGATGGCTGATAGCCACCACCCCAGACAAATGATTCAGAACATCCCAAAGGGCCAGTTTCTCCATCTCATGAGAAACTTCAAGTTTGACAGAATTTAAGGTCCAGACAAAAGATCTCACTAGACGTTTCATTGAAAGGGGTTACACTACGTTAGTTGTCAAGAGCCTTGACAAAGCCACTCATAGAAACGTACGTTGGCATTGACGCACTGACGTCAGTGAGAGCGATCACAGAGACTACCTGTCCGCTACAACAGCTAAGACTGTTTATACTTTCCACTCTCCCTCCTTGTCTGGACTGCAGACGCTGTTACGATCGAACAAGTCTGCACTTCTTGGAGGGAACTTATGGTGTTTTAGTTATTAGGGTAATTACCTTCTTGGATTCACTTGGGCATTTCAAATCGAAACATTGGAGACATACACTGGCGACACACTTTATTCGAGCTCGGCTAGTCCCGCGAATTCAGGTATACTCGGGTGTATTCAGGTTTCTGATCGCTTTCTGCCAGAGTGCATTGCGTTCTTTTCCGGCAGGGATTTAAGCTTTTTATTCCGGCTTGCTGAAATACTGCAATGCCGTGAAAATACACATGGTGGCGCTTGCGAGCTGTTCTCTGTGAAGCCGTCCCCTATAATGAATTGTAATGCAGTATATATACTGTATATATATATATACTGTATAACAACAACCCCTATAAGCCCTAACATACAGTACTGTACACATACAGTACTGTATACTGTATGCATATACATACTGGGCGGCGGGGGCGTGATGTGTTTGCAGCAGAGAGAGATCCGCTGCTCTCTCTCTGCGCAAACATCCGCACATTAAAAATGATTTGAAATACATTTTTATTGATAGTGTAGATGTGCAGG
Organism: Ascaphus truei; assembly: GCF_040206685.1. Classification (NCBI taxonomy): domain Eukaryota; kingdom Metazoa; phylum Chordata; class Amphibia; order Anura; family Ascaphidae; genus Ascaphus; species Ascaphus truei. The sequence continues at coordinate 28,851,239 of NC_134497.1, forward strand.
GGGTCTCCGGAGCTGAACCGCGTTGGTTTTAGGTCTGGGGACCCCGTGCCCCCCGAGATACAGGCCCCTTTAGGGGGTGCCGGTATCCCTCTGCTTGGTTTAAAGGTCCGATCACGTGACCGCGGCCTGTAAACCAAGCAGAGCAGAGGGATACCGGCACCCCCTAAAGGGGCCTGTATCTCGGGGGGCACAGGGTCCCCAGACCTGAAACCTGTGCGCTTCTGCTCTGGAGACCCTCTGCACATGTACAGTATCAATAAATCACAAACAATATACAGTATAAATAAACACTCGTTCTTTACCTTAGCGGCTATGCGCTATGGTAAAGAAGCATCATTTCTGTATTTTAATAATATTGTACAGTGAGCAGGGGGTTCCCTGAGCCAGAAATTAATGCTCAGGGACCCCCCCTGCTCCTGCTCAATATTATTAAAAATACAGAAATGCTGCGTCATTACCATAGCGGATAGCCGCTAAGGCAATGAAGGGGTTAACCCACCGTGCCCGCTTTATTGTGTGTAGTGGGTGGGGATGGGTGAGGGGGGGTATTTGGCCCTTGTTGGGAGTTTAGGACTTGCGGGGGGGTTGCGGGTGCACTTAACCCCTTCACGACCGTAGCAGTTAATACCGCTACGGTCATGAAGGGGTTAAGCCCTCCCGCTACCCCCCGCAAGCCCTAAACAAGCACCGTTGGGGCTAATACCCCATTAACCCACCCCCCCGCTACCCACAATAAAAAAATACACACACACAGCACAGCACAGCAGCCGCCAAAAAATAAATAAATAAATCTAAATTAATAAATAAATAAATGACAATAAATACAGTTGAAATACATTTTTATTGATAGTGTAGATGTGCAGGGGGTCTCCGGAGCTGAACCGCGTTGGTTTTAGGTCTGGGGACCCCGTGCCTCCCGAGATACAGGCCCCTTTATGGGGTGCCGGTATCCCTCTGCTTGGTTTAAAGGTCCGATCACGTGACCGCGGCCGCGGATGTGGCTTAACCCCTTAATTACCTTTGCGGTTATTATCCGATAAGGTGTTTAAGGGGTTAATTGATATCTGAATGTACTTGCAATGTATTGGCTTTTTATTGGCTACAGTATGTCTTGTGTGGGCAAGAGAAGGAAGGAAGGCGCTTGCGACGGACACTTCGTATTGATGAGGTCAGTAGTACTTTATTTATTTGTATATGCTAGTTAATGTTTTTAATAATGGGCAATTAATCTATTATCCATATCTGGATAATAGTTATCTTGCACATTATTGTACTGTAGGTGTTCGGTGGGAGGGTGTATGTATTGAATGTATAGGCCAGGTTTATTTTTTTTACATTCAGGGTTGGTTCCGTGGTTCTGCGTGGGACCTCTGGAGACCACCTGCGGGTATTCTCTGGTATCCCAAGGGTATCAGGCTGGTGGTTCCACGGGTGACACATGCGGGGATGATGATGTGTGGTCCCACTTCTGTGGGGGCACCGCGGACCCATAGTCTGCGGGGATGACGATGTGTGGTCCCACTTCTGTGGGGGCACCGCCAACCCGTAGGTGCGGGGATGATGATGTGTGGTCCCACTTCTGTGGGGGCACCGCGGACCCATAGCGAGCACCCGTGAGTTCCCCAGTCCCCCGAGGGAACCACCCGAGGCCCCGCAGACACCTGTGGGTTTGACCCGGGGCTCCCAGACATCCTTGGGCCTACCATGGGGACCCAATTGTGGCCCACGGTGTCCCAAGGAGACCACCTGGGGGCCATGGTGCTGGCAGGATTCACCAGCAGGCCTCCAGAACCTGTGTAAAAAGGGCTGCTGGTAAACTGTAGGTCTGTCCAGGTGCCCTGCCAGCCCACCGGGGACTAGCGTGGGGCTGCGTTATGAACCCTGTATGTAAAAGGATAAATCTTGTATTTATGGGGGGGGGGCACAGGGGGTGGGTAATGTATTTAATAAATATAATGCTGTTTATTGTGGGTCATTGTACTGTTTTTATTGTGGGTACTGGGGGTGGGGTGTTTCCCCAACGGTATGTGGGTAGGCCTCCCTTGTGGGTACTGACTGGGTGGTTAGGCCTCACGGGGGGGGGGTTAGTGTGGGAGAGTATGTAGGCATCCCGAGTGGTGGGTGAGGGTGGGTTAACCCCTTAATGACTGTAGCGGTTAATAACCGCTATGGTGATTAAGGGGTTAGGAGACATTACTTTGGATGTTTTAATTTTTGTCTCGGTTTTGCAGCAAGCAGCGGAGGGGACATGGGTAGTGGGTGTGGGTGTGGTTATTTACACGGGATCCCCCTCCCCACATTTACATACAGTACACTGCATTCATAGAAACACAGGCCAGGCAGATTTTACTGACACACTAGGGGGAGGGGGGCTTACACAGATTAGTCAAAGCAGGGAAGTTTAGCAGACACAATTGGTAGGGGGAGGGTTTTTTACATAGATTACAGTGAAGGCAGGGAAGCTTCACACACAATAGGGGGAGTTTTTTTTTACATAGATTACAGTGAAGGCAGGAGGTTTAAAACACACAATAAAAATATGTATGTCATGTATTTATTGTTTATGTATTTTAAATACACAGGGGGTGTACTGTATGTTGTTTATTGCAATGCTTCAATGTGTGTATAATGTATAATGTTTTTTACAATTAGATAGATGTAATCCTTGGTATTGTAAGGGTTAGCTTTGGTTTTAAATTGTGTTTTGGTTGGTACTTACAGTATATATTGATTTTTGTTTACTTGATTGGTTAAAATAGTTGACTTGTTTGGAAGTGTTTGTATTTACTGGTACAGTAGCTTGCAATGATATTGTTAACATTCATTTGCAGAATGTATCTGGTGCATAGATTTTATGCATCATTTATACAATGTAAATGCAATGTACACTGGCGACACACTTTATTCGAGCTCGGCTAGTCCCACGAATTCGGGTATACCCGGGTGTATTGAGGTTTGTGACTGTTTTCTACCCGAGTGCATTGAGGTATTTTCCAAGCAGGGATTGAAGCATTTTATTCCCGCTGGCTGCAATACTGCACAGTATATATATATATACTGCATTACAATTCATGAATTTATGCCATCTGGTAGACACGCGAAGCATTGCAGCCTATTAAATCCTAATCATTATCATTTAACAGATCAGCCGCCCGTCAGCCAGGCATGAACCCAGGCTGGGAAGGCAAACGCAACGGGGCTTGTCAGAGGTGAGGAGCGGCGCATTCCAGGTATCTGCCAGGTACATACTGGGTATTTGCTCGAATAAAGTGTGTCGGTGCAGTACTGTGTGGATTGGAATGTTATGTTTTATATTGTAAGATCAGTTAGGATTATTAAATGGATTATTATTATTGTCTGTATGGAGAAGCGTTATTTGTAGGACAGTATGATTTTGATAACCATTCTACATGTATTTGTATATTGGTTCATCATGTGTGTGTATACTGCTGCGGCCGAGTTTATTCGAGCATTTGCCCGGTCTCGGCCGCAGCAGTAACCTGGCGCGCGCCGGAGGGTGCCGGGCGTGCGCCGAAGCCGCGGAGGAGCGCCCTCCGATTGGGGCTTTCTCCCTCCGCTCGCCGGGTCCGCCGGGTCCCCCGGAACCCCCTGCCGCCGTCCCCCACATCGCGGAACACCAGGGCTCCCTCGGGGAGCCCTGGACGCGCGTGCAGGGGGCGCAGGCTCCCGATGACGCGTGACCGCGCGTCGGTGACGCGCGGCATGCCGAGGGAGTGGGGCTAGCAAGCCGGGACATGTCCCGGCTTGCGGTACTAGCCCTACTCAAATTAAACGTGTCGCCAGTGTATACTGTGTGTATATATATATATATGTATGTATATATACAGTATATATATGCACAGTATATACTGTATATGTGTAGGGATTGTTATTATATATATACTGTATATATATACAGTATATATTTATTTCTCTTCATGTATTTATTTATTTAGATTTATTTATTAATTGTGGGGCTGCTGTGCGTGAATTTTTTTTATTGTGGGTAGCGGGGATGGGTGAAGGGGGTGTTTGGCCCTTGGTGTGAGTTTAGGACTTGCGGGGGGGTTGCGGGTGCACTTAACCCCTTCACGACCGTAGCAGTTAATACCACTACGGTCGTGAAGGGGTTAAGTGCACCCGCTACCCCCCCGCAAGCCCTAAACAACCACCGATAGGGCTAATACCCCCTTCACCCACCCCCACTACCCACAATAAAAAAAAATCACACACAGAAGCAGCAGCACAATTAATAAATAAATCTAAATAAATAAATGAATATAAATAAATACATTTAAAATACATTTTTATTGATAGTGTAGATGTGCAGAGGGTCTCCGGAGCTGAACCGCTGTGGTTTTAGGTCTGGGGACCCCCTGCTCCCCGAGATACAGGCCCCTTTAGGGGGTGCCGGTATCCCTCTGCTTGGGTTACAGGCCGCGGTCACGTGATCGGGACCTTTAAACCATATCCAAGTGGCCCATTATAACTGGCATGACTACTGAACAACTGAAGTTTAAAAGGAAGGAACTCTTACCCTAATGGATCTTATCCTTCTTCTCTCCTCAGGTAAAATCCATCTCTAAATCCTCTGCTGTGTGTATTGTATAGTATATGCAAGTGATCCAATGCTAGGTAAAATCCATCTCTAAATCCTCTGCTGTGTGTATTATATAGTATATGCAAGTGATCCAATGCTAGGTAAAATCCATCTCTAAATCCTCTGCTGTGTGTATTATATAGTATATGCAAGTGATCCAATGCTAGGTAAAATCCATCTCTAAATCCTCTGCTGTGTGTATTATATAGTATATGCAAGTGATCCAATGCTAGGTAAAATCCATCTCTAAATCCTCTGCTGTGTGTATTATATAGTATATGCAAGTGATCCAATGCTAGGTAAAATCCATCTCTAAATCCTCTGCTGTGTGTATTATATAGTATATGCAAGTGATCCAATGCTAGGTAAAATCCATCTCTAAATCCTCTGCTGTGTGTATTATATAGTATATGCAAGTGATCCAATGCTAGGTAAAATCCATCTCTAAATCCTCTGCTGTGTGTATTATATAGTATATGCAAGTAATCCAATGCTAGGTAAAATCCATCTCTAAATCCTCTGCTGTGTGTATTATATAGTATATGCAAGTGATCCAATGCTAGGTGAAATCCATCTCTAAATCCTCTGCTGTGTGTATTATATAGTATATGCAAGTGATCCAATGCTAGGTAAAATCCATCTCTAAATCCTCTGCTGTGTGTATTATATAGTATATGCAAGTGATCCAATGCAAGGTAAAATCCATCTCTAAATCCTCTGCTGTGTGTATTATATAGTATATGCAAGTGATCCAATGCTAGGTAAAATCCATCTCTGAATGCTGTTTTCTGTCTACCCCTAATCAAATTAAGTGTTGCCACCTAGGCAGGGAACACCCTGTGTAGAAAACCATTTGTTTGAATGTGCCTCAGATGTGCTAATTAAGCAGACAGAACAACATTGTCAGGTGACTTTTTAGGCCTATATAAACCCAGTCAGAACAGCTAGTCTGCTTGCAGCCCATATCCAAGTGGCCCATTATAAGTGGCATGACTACTGAACAACTGAAGTTTAAAAGGAAGTGGCCCATTATAAGTGGCATGACTACTGAACAACTGAAGTTTAAAAGGAAGTGGCCCATTATAAGTGGCATGACTACTGAACAACTGAAGTTTAAAAGGAAGTGGCCCATTATAAGTGGCATGACTACTGAACAACTGAAGTTTAAAAGGAAGTGGCCCATTATAAGTGGCATGACTACTGAACAACTGAAGTTTAAAAGGAAGTTCAAAAGAAGTGAGGAAGAAGTGGACACCCCATCTGGCCCTGATTCCTGCATTTGAACTACGCTGGAAAGGAGGATATCATCATTACCAGACTGCATCATTACTGCTGTGATGCTGCCTTTACCATTTATATTTGCTATGACTTCACTTCTCAAATTATGCACTTCTTTCTACCAGCCTCAGTATGTCTCAAACCCTATTCATATATCTCCATCTCTCCTTTCGTCACCACTTCTCAGTTCACATGAACTCCTTTCTTACCTGCGTCCTCTGACACCACACAGCTATATCCCCTGCACTAAAAAACACCCCTACAAATCCTCCTCACACATCCTCTTTCTATCCATGCTTCTCCTCCTTGCTTCTGGGGATATCTCTCCCAATCCTGGTCCCTGTCTTATTTCAACTTGCTCTCGTCCTCGCCTCCCACATGCAACTTCTACTCCTTCTGGTGTCAACCCCTCCAACCTCATACCCATCCCCTGCCACCCTCCCTCCTCTCTCCCTTTCTCCTGTGCCTTTGGAACGCACGCTCTCTTTCTAACAAGTTCCTCTCTGTACATGACTTCTTTCTCTCTCACTCCCTGCTTCTCTTTGCTATAACTGAGACCTGGCTCACTCAGTCTGACTCTGCTCTGGAAGCTGCCCTCTCCTACGGTGGCCTTTCCTTCTCCCACACTCCGCGCCCTGATGGCAGGGGTGGAGGCGTGGGGCTCCTGCTCTCCTCTGTCTGCCATTACCAAACCCTTCCTATTCCCCCCTCTCTTGCTTTTCCCTCCTTTGAGGCTCACACTGTCCAGATCTTCTCTCCTCTCCCTGTTCATGTGGCGGTCATCTATCGCCCACCTACCTCTACTCATCCCCCTTCTGCCTTTCTCTCTCACTTTGAATCCTGGCTCTCTTTCTTCCTCTCCTCAGACTCCCCTGTTCTTCTCCTTGGGGAATTCAATTGCCACATTGATGACCCCTCTCTCTCTTGGGCTTCCCGCTTTCTTTCTCTTACCTCTTCTTTTGGCCTTCAACAGTGGACTGCAGCAAGCACCCACAAGGATGGCCACTACTTAGACCTGATTTTCACTAAAAACTTCTCTCTCTCTGATTTCTCCATTTCCCCTTTTCCTCTCTCTGACCATCATCTCATCTCATTCTCTTTATCTCGCTTCTCCCCTTCTCCACCTCCATCTACCCCCCGGTTCTGCAGAAACCTGCGCTCTATTCACTTACCCGACTTTGAGTCCACTTTACGCTCCTCCCTCTCCTCTCTCAGCTCTGCTACAGACCCTGACAACCTGGTCAGAAAGTACAACTCTGTCTTGTCCTCGTCTCTTGATCTACATGCCCCGCTTTCTCTCTGCCGCCCTCACCCTTCTAACCCTAGACCCTGGCTAAATTCCCACACGCGCATGCTGCGTTCCTCCACTCATTCCTCTGAACGCCTCTGGAGGAAGTCTCACACTCTCGCAGACTTCCTTCACTACAAATTTATGCTATCCTGTTTCAACTCTGCCCTCTCGCAAGCTAAACAAGCCTACTTTTCTGCACTAATCAACATGCACAAGTCTAACCCACGCCGACTGTTCTCCGTCTTTGATACTCTACTCAAACCACCCTCAGCTGCCTCTCCTTCCTCCATCTCCGCTCAGGACTTTGCTGACTATTTTAAGGAAAAGGTGGAATCCATACGTCAGAACATCCCCTCTGTTTCTTCTTCCCATCCTACACCTCTTCCCAACTCTCCTCCTGCCTTCCTTGACTCTTTTTCCACTTTCTCAGAGGAGGATGTGTCGCTGTTGATCGCCTCTTCTCCCTCTACCACTTGCCCTCTTGACCCCATTCCCTCCCATCTCCTAAAACCTCTTGCTCCTACTATAATCCCTACGCTCACACACATTTTTAACTCCTCCCTCTGCTCTGGAACCTTTCCATCCTCCTTCAAACATGCAACAGTCATACCATTACTCAAAAACAGCAAGCTTGACCCTACCTGTCTTTCTAACTATCGACCTGTCTCCCTCCTGCCTTTTGCCTCTAAACTACTTGAACGTCTTGTATTCTCTCGCTTGCTCCATTTTCTCAACACCTATTCTCTCCTAGACCCTCTACAATCTGGCTTCCGCACTGCTCACTCCACCGAAACAGCCCTCACTAAAATAACTGACGACCTCCATGCTGCCAAAGACAGGGGTCATTACACTCTGCTCATATTACTCGACCTCTCTGCAGCATTTGACACCGTGGACCACCCTCTTCTCCTCCACATTCTCCATACTCTAGGTATTCGGAACAAAGCTCTATCCTGGATCTCATCCTACCTCTCCCATCGTACTTTCAGTGTCTCTTCTGCTAACACCTCCTCCTCCTCTATTGATCTCTCTGTGGGGGTACCCCAGGGCTCTGTCCTGGGACCTCTTCTCTTTTCTCTGTACACACTCTCTCTAGGTGACCTAATAACATCTTTTGGGTTTAATTATCACCTCTATGCCGACGACACACAAATATACTTTTCAACACCTGACCTTACACCTGCTGTACAAACCAAAGTTTCTGAATGTCTCTCTGCTATATCATCCTGGATGGCCCTCCGACGCCTTAAACTCAACATGGCTAAAACAGAGCTCCTCATACTTCCTCCCAAACCTGACCCTACTACCTCCTTCCACATTACTGTTGGAACTACAATCATTCACCCAGTAGCCCAAGCATGCTGCCTAGGGGTCACATTCGACTCCTCTTTCACATTCGCCCATCACATTCAAAACATTTCTAAAACTTGTCGCTTTTTCCTCCGCAATATAACTAAGATACGCCCTTTCCAGTCGAACAACTGCTAAAACTCTGACTCAGGCCCTCATTCTCTCCCGTCTTGATTACTGTAACCTCCTGCTGTCCGGCCTTCCTGCCTCTCACCTGTCTCCCCTACAATCTATCCTAAATGCTGCTGCCAGAATCACTCTACTCTTTCCTAGATCTGTCTCAGCATCTCCCCTCATGAAATCCCTCTCCTGGCTTCCGATCAAATCCCGCATCTCACACTCCATTCTTTTCCTCACTTTTAAAGCTTTACATTCTTCTGCCCCTCCTTACATCTCATCCCTAATTTCTCGGTATGCACCATCCAGACTCTTGCGTTCTTCTCAAGGATGTCTTCTTTCTACCCCCTTTGTATCTAAAGCCCTCTCCCTCCTTAAACCTTTTTCACTGACTGCCCCACACCTCTGGAATGCCCTTCCCCTCAGTACCTGACTAGCACCCTCTCTATCCACCTTTAAGACCCAATTTAAGACACACTTGCTTAATGAAGCATATGAATAGCACTGTGGATATTCTAAACACGATACATAATGCTTGGCCCCCTGCAGACGCACTTACCAGTACTCCCTCCTACTGTCTCTGTACGTTCTCCCTACCTACCAATTAGACTGTAAGCTCCTCGGGGCAGGGACTCCTCTTCCTTAATGTTATGTTTATGTCTAAAGCACTTATTCCCATGATCTGTTATTTATATTATCTGTTATTTATTTGATTACCACATGTATTACTACTGTGAAGCGCTATGTACACTAATGGCGCTATATAAATAAAGACATACAATACAATTTCGATTTATTTATTTATTTATTGGCGGCTGCTGTGTGTGAGTTTTTTTTTATTGTGGGTAGCGGGGGTGGGTGAAGGGGGTATTAGCCCCAACGGTGGCTGTTTAGGGCTTGCGGGGGGTAGCGGGAGGGCTTAACCCCTTCATGACCGTAGCGGTATTAACTGCAACGGCCGTGAAGGGGTTAAGTGCACCCGCAACCCCCCCACAAGCCCTAAACTCACACCAAGGGCCAAATACCTCCCTCACCCACCCCCGCTACCCACAATAAAGCGGGCACGGTGAGTTAACCCCTTCATTGCCTTAGCGGCTATCCGCTATGGTAATGAAGCAGCATTTCTGTATTTTTAATAATATTGTGCAGGAGCAGGGGGGGTCCCTGAGCATTAATTTCTGGCTCAGGGAACCCCCTGCTCACTGTACAATATTATTAAAATATAGAAATGCTGCTTCGTTACCATAGCACATAGCCGCTAAGGTAATGAACGATTCTTTATTGATGTGTGTGTTTTATTTATACTGTACATGTGCAGAGGGTCTCCGGAGCAGAACCGCTGTGGTTTTAGGTCCGGGGACCCCCTGCTCCCCGAGATACAGGCCCCTTTAGGGGGTGCCGGTATCCCTCTGCTCTGCTTGGTTTACAGGCCGCGATCACGTGATCGGGACCTTAAAACGCAGAGGGATACCGGCACCTCATAAAGGGGGCTGTATCTCGGGGAGCAGGGGGTCCCCTGACCTGAAACCAGTGCGGTTCAGCTCCGGAGACCCCCTGCACATCTACACTATAAATACAAATGTATTTCAAATGTATTTATTTATAGTCATTTATTTATTTAGATTTATTTATTTATTTATTGGCGGCTGCTGAGTGTGAGTTTTTTTTTATTGTGGGTAGCGGGGGTGGGTGAAGGGGGTATTAGCCCCAACGGTGGCTGTTTAGGGCTTGCGGGGGGTAGCGGGAGGGCTTAACCCCTTCATGACCGTAGCGGTATTAACTGCTACGGTCGTGAAGGGGTTAAGTGCACCCGCAACCCCCCCGCAAGTCCTAAACTCACACCAAGGGCCAAATACCCCCTTCACCCACCCCCGCTACCCACAATAAAGCGGGCACGGTGTGTTAACCCCTTCATTGCCTTAGCGGCTATCCGCTATGGTAATGAAGCAGCATTTCTGTATTTTTAATAATATTGTGCAGGAGCAGGGGGCCCCGAGTTTAGATTTCTGGCTCAGGGAACCCCCTGCTCACTGTACAATATTATTAAAAATACAGAAATGCTGCTTCTTTACCATAGCGCATAGCCGCTAAGGTAAAGAACGAGTGTTTATTGATATGTGTGTTTTATTGATACTGTACATGTGCAGAGGGTCTCCGGAGCAGAACCGCTGTGGTTTTAGGTCCGGGGACCCCCTGCTCCCCGAGATACAGGCCCCTTTAGGGGGTGCCGATATCCCTCTGCTCTGCTTGGTTTACAGGCCGCGATCACATGATCGGGCCCTTTAAACGCAGAGGGATACCGGCACCTCATAAAGGGGGCTGTATCTCGGGGAGCAGGGGGTCCCCGGACCTGAAACCAGTGCGGTTCAGCTCCCGAGACCCCCTGCACATCTACACTATAAATAAAAATGTATTTAAAATAATTTTTAATGTGCCGATGTTTGCGCAGAGAGAGAGCAGCGGATCTCTCTCTGCTGCAAACACATCTCGCCCCCGCCGACCCATGGTATCATTTATGTATGTGCATATACAGTACTGTATGTGTACAGTACTGTATGTTAGGGGTTATAGGGGTTGTTGTTATACAGTATATATATATATATATACAGTATATATACTGCATTACAATTCATTATAGGGGACGGCTTCAAAGAGAACAGCTCGCAAGCGCCCCCATGTGTTTTTACACGGCATTGCAGTATTGCAGCCAGCCGGAATAAAATGCTTCAATCCCTGCCGGGAAAATAACGCTATACACTCCGGCAGAAAACGATCACAAACCTCAATACACCCGAGTATACCCGAATTCGCGGGACTAGCCGAGCGAGAATAAAGTGTGTCGCCACTGTACTTAAGTCCACAACTACAAGATAAAACATACACAACAAACCTACTATTACAATTAATAAAATCCTTAATCATATGTCTTATTATTTTTAACCGATATAAAAGATTTTTGTCTATCTATAGTATATTTAAATGTCAAACATCGTCCCCCACAACTATAGAACCCTTTATTACATCTCGTACTTGTATTCTTATCAGATTGTTTCTTCAATAATGTTGGTGCTAATATATTTTTGAAAGAATTAGCTTTTCTATAAACTACCCTTGGTTGCTCAGTGATTGCGTTTTTAAGAATGGGGTCACATTCTACACAAATTAATAAAAAATCCCTCTGTACGTCTGAGATAGTGTTATCTTGCTTCAAATAGAATTCAACGGCTTCAATCCCATGCTGGTGTCCTATACTCGTATAAAGCGATTCAACATCGCAGGACACCCACAGAACCCACAAGAACAATATAGATCCCCCTGGTAGTGACGTCACGGGATGTGGCGTCGCAGACGGACGGAACCTTCAACGGAGCTGAAAGGAACGGCGATCCTCACTCCTCTACCACTCTACACCATACTACACTACCGACACACTTTATTGAAGCACGGCTAGCACCGCAAGCCGGGGGATGCCCCGGCATGCTAGCCGCACTCCCTCAGCGTGCCGCGCATCACCGATGCGCGGTCACGCGTCATCGGGTGCCTGCGCCCCCTGCACGCGCGTCCAGGGCTCCCCGAGGGAGCCCTGGTGTCCCGCGATGTGGGGGACGGCGGCAGGAGGTTCCGGGGGACCCGGCGGACCTGGCAGCGGGAGGGAGAAAGCCCCGATCGGAGGGCGCTCCTCCGCTGCTTCGGCGCGCGCCTGGCACCCTCCGGCGCGCGCCAGGTTACTGCTGCGGCCGAGAACGGGCAAATGCTCGAATAAACTCGGCCGCAGCAGTAGCACTCTGCACAGAACCTGCTTGTCCTTCAATGTCCAACAATGTAAAAAACAGCCCTATGCGTTTCGTGTGCGTGCGCACACTTCTTCAGGGGAATTCTGTGCAGAGTGCTAGTTTGGTGTAGAGTAGTAGAGTGAGGATCGCCGTTCCTTTCAGCTCCGTTGAAGGTTCCGCCCGTCTGCGACGCCACGTCCGGTGACGTCACTACCAGGTCCAAACACAGGACCCGGGGAAGTACATCGGAGACGTCACTTCCGGTTTCGGGAACCAGGACATACGGAGGAATACACAGTGATCTAGACGCTCTGCGAACTCTCTGCACGTGGAGGATAGATCTCACCAGTCTGGCTGGCGCTCATTGCTATTAACCCTCTGCCGTCCTTTCCATCTGGTCATCTCAAGATCGAGAGATTGCTGATCACTTTGGAACTTGAATTATTTCTACTGGATATCCAGGACTCCACCTAATTGGACTTATTAGGCGCCGGTATCCCTCTTTGTTTTATTCTTGTGTTCTGATTGTACCATCAGATTATCATCAGGCTGCCTAGCTTGCCACTAGGATTCACCCTCATATTAGGGTCAATTGTCTATCTCCATTAGCGCTATTCTACATCACCTTTTTTCTTTTTACTATCTCAGACATAAAGAGGGATTTTTTATTAATTTGTGTAGAATTTATTTTAAGTCACAATTATTTTCAATTTCAAGGGGATTTTTACTTGTAAAAAACAGGAACGGCCATGGGCATGACCTTTGCCCCTAGCTTTGCAAACATTATGATGGGCTATTGGGAACATCTGTTCATTTGGGCCAATAATCCCTTTTTAAAACATATAATTTTCTTCTATCGCTTCATAGATGATATTTTAATGATTTGGCAGGGGAACATAGATGATTTAATATGTTTTATGGGATATATTAACAAGAACCCTTTAAATTTGAAATTTACATATAATTCTGATGCTACCACCATCTCGTTTTTAGACTTGATTCTTTTTATCACTGAAAATATGGATATTGAAACAAGGACATTCTATAAAGAGGTTGACTGCAATAATTACCTAGAAGCTACTAGTAATCATCATCAACAATGGATAAAGAATATACCGTTTGGACAGTTTCAACGACTTAGGAGAAACTGTTCAAGAACAAAAGATTTTGAAAGTCAAGCATCCTCTTTAAAGAGTAAACCCTTACAAAAAGGACATCAAGAGTTGATTATAGATAAGGCATTCAAGAGGGCCTTAGAACAAGAGAGGTCTCAAACATTAATTGGTAAAAAACAGAATGATAGTACAGGGGTTAATAAAGATAAAAAGAAAGAGGTATTATTCATTACCAAATTCAATGGGGCATCTAGTCGGATCAACCAGATAGTAAGACAACATTGGGGGATTTTACAATGTGACCCCATTCTTAAAAAGGCAATCACTGAGCAACCAAGGGTAGTTTATAGAAAAGCTAATTCTTTCAAAAATATATTAGCACCAACATTATTGAAGAAACAATCTGATAAGAATACAAGTACGAGATGTAATAAAGGGTTCTATAGTTGTGGGGGACAATGTTTGACATGTAAATATACATGTAAATATACTATAGATAGACAAAAATCTTTTATATCGGATAAAAATAATAAGACATATATGATTAAGGATTTTATTAATTGTAATAGTAGGTTTGTTGTGTATGTTTTATCTTGTAGTTGTGGACTTAAGTATGTTGGGAGAACCAAGCGTCCACTTAAACAACGATTTTTCAAAGGGAAACTTTCTGGATCCATGAATTAGGTACGCTCTCACCAGATGGGCTTAATCAAGAGGTAGATTTAATATCTTTTTTTATGTTAGGGGGTTTTTAGTTCCAGTTTTTAATTCCAGTTTTTTTATTAATGTATTTATTAGGTAAGAGGTTGTTCATTCAATCATATATAGTTTAGGTTCTGTATTATGTTGATATGTATATGATTTATGATGTTTTATAGTATGTTACTGTTTAATAAGTTTTGTCTGTGAGTTATAGTACACTGATAGCTCTCAGTGCTAGTTAGGAGTTTGAACATATGGATATGCATGTCCCTAATTTACTGAGCCAGTATACGTATAAATATAGAGATATGTTATTATTTAGGTTTTGGTATTGGCTATGTTATTTATTTATTGTATATGGAGGTTTTCTCTAGTCCTCAGTATATTGATTGTATGTAATTATGTATTAGCTAGCATTTTGTAGTATTCTTTTGCCAGTAGGGGGAGGCAGCAAGCCTTAAAATACACCATAGAGACACACAATATATAAGGAAGCACGTCACCATAACAAGCCACACCCCTGATGAAGAGGCCACGCCTCGAAACATGTAGGGTGACTTGTATGTTGCAAGGAGGATCGTGACTGTGAGAGTACTGCAGTGCTGAACTTCGTGAGGGAGAAGACAGGGAGCGGGCTGACTTTGTTAGACCGGGCTGTGATGAGATCATCCCTGAAGTGCCGCGCTGTTGCGACGCCCTACGGAGGAGGGGGAGCTTGAGGAAATCACGTGGTGATGCAGTCTGAAGCCGTCACGTGACACGGAAGGGCACTCCAACTTTTGGCGGGCGGAAGCAGGCAGCGGACGCGCTGTAGCAGCTGCCATAGTATCCCCACGCAAAGACAACCCTGCACAACTCCAGCACGCATCTGTGGATTACCACATACTGCCTAAACTGACCAGATGTTTGTGAATGTATTGTTGATTGATTTTTTTCTGTGGTTTTAACCTAGTAAAACTTTATTTGCACCAGGAAGTGTGCGCTTTCTTTTCTTCTCATTAATTGATTATCAGCAAGTGTGACCACCTCTATAAAAGTCAAAGTTTTAGCAGTTTGCTGGTCTGGAGCATTCAGGTGTGTTAACACAATGCCAAGGAGGAAAGACATCCGCAATGATCTTAGAGAAGCAATTGTTGCTGCCCATCAATCTGGGAAGGGTTATAGGGCCATTTCCAAACAATTTAAAGTCCATCATTCTACAGTCAGAAAGATTATTCAAATGTGGAAAACATTCAAGACAGTTGCCAATCTTCGCAGGAGTGGACATCCCAGCAAATTCACCCCAAGGTCAGACTGTGCAAAGCTCAGAGAAATTGCAAAAAAAACAAGAGTTCCATCTCAGACTCTACAGGCCTCAGTAACCATGTTAAATGTTAAAGTTCATGACAGTACAATTAGAAAAAGACTGAACATGTATGGTTTGTTTGGAAGGGTTGCCAGGAGAAAGGCTCTTCTCTCTAAAAAGAACATGCCAGCTCGGCTTAGGTTTGCAAAGTTGCATCTGAACAAACCACAATACTTCTGGAACAATCTCCTTTGGACAGATGAGACCAAAGTGGAGATGTTTGGCCATAATGTACATCTCCACCTTTGGCGAAAACCAAACACAGCATATCAGCACAAACACCTCATACCAACTGTCAAGCACGGTGGTGGAGGGGTGATGATTTGGGCTTGTTTTTGCAGCCACAGGACCTGGGAACCTTGCAGTCATTGAGTCTACCATGAACGCCTCTGTATACCAAAGTATTCTAGAGTCAAATGTGAGGCCATCTGTCCGACAGCTAAAGCTTGGCTGAAATTGGGTCATTCAACAGGACAATGATCCCAAGCACACCAGCAAATCTACAACAGAATGGCTGAAAAAGAAAAGAATCAAGGTGTTGCCATGGCCCAGTCAAAGTCCAGACCTCAACCCTATTGAAATGCTGTGCCTGAACCTTAAGAGAGCTGTGCATAAACAAATGCCCACAAACCTCAATGAACTGAAGCAACATTATAAAGAAGAGTGGGCCAAAAATCCTCCACAACGATGTGAGAGACTGATAAAGTCATACAGAAAATGATTACTTCAAGTTATTGCTGCTAAAGGTAGTTCTACAAGCTATTGAATCATAAAGTGTACTTCGTTTTTCACACATGGCTTCTCCATTTTGGCTTTATTTTTGTTGAATAAATCATGACACGGTGTAATATGTCATGTGTTGTTCATCTGAGGTTGTATTTGTTATAATTGACAGACTGACAGAAAAGTATCCCTTTAACGTGGCACAAAGAGAAATTACACCCTTGTTATCTTCCATGTGATGTCAGCTCATCGGAGAGGTGTGGGCTCGCTCCTTGTCTGAGTGCTTCGTAGACTGCGTCCGTGGGCAGCAACAGCACTCAGACTACAGGTTATGCTTACCTGACTTCCAGCTATATAGGTTCTGTATGCCTTGCTCCTAAGTGTCATTACAGTACCTGTGGGGCTGCCCGATTGTCCTGTATATAGGGTAGCATACTGAGTACTTAGCCCAAACTAACAGCTAGCACTAACAGCAGTTTGGTGGTAAGGGGTCCCTTCACAGGGTTCCTACTTACACTTAGGGCTATAATTATCTCTATCAGCTGGGATATTTTCATATGCTTATAAGCTATTAGGTAATTCAGCCATAACCTATTGCATACCTGTTTTAGTTGAGCTGCTCATTACTATTTGATCTCACTAGCACCCCTGTGTGTGCCACAGTAATTTTCTCTGTGGCAGCGCTCTGTGTCCATATCCCAACCAAACAACTACAACTATTAGTAGTTTGGTGGTAAGGTGTCTCTGTACAGGGTTCCCCTTACACAGTTAATCAATCAGCTTTATTTTGGACATCAGGCACTATATCCTATCACTTCAGGACACTAGATGGTTACACTGGGTAAAACCATCTACATTATTTAAGTGTACACTATATCTAGTCAACAGATATATATAAATCAATGTATTACTAGTATCATTAGTTACACTAACCCACACCTCTTCGGTTCTTTGAATTGTTTTTATTTGCTTTGTGTCTTATAGTTGTGGAGTCCAAACAGTTATATTTTAAATTACTTTAATAAAGATTATGTTTTCCAGTGCAACCCATCTTCTGGAGTCCGGGTCAGTATAAGAACTGTGCTCTCCTCTGGAGCCGAGGAATTTAATTTGGCTTCCAAAAAAGGTGCAATCAGGCGCCACCATGCCGCTATCCTCGATGACCAGCTCGCTTTCAGCGTGGGAGGACACCAGGCTTAAATGCAATTTAACCCATAAGATTTCAGGGATGACCCCGCTATGGGGTAATCCTATGTTTGCTCCGGGGCTGAATAAGGCCGACTTCGCTATCTGGAAACAAAAGCAGATAAACAGAATATCTGATCTGGAGTGCAGACGAGGCATACAATCTTTTGATCAAATTAAATCTGAAAAAAATATCCCCTATGCTGAGTTTTTCAGGTACCTCCAGATCAGGGCATTTTACCAAGTGCAAAACCCCTATAACCAATTGACCAACTTCGAAAAGCTCTGTCGCATAGGGACTAGCACAAAGGTACTCACATGGCAGATGTAGAAGGAGGTGACCGGTTCTGGCATGACTGCGACACAGAAATTAGGATACATGACCAGATGGGAGACCGACCTGGAAGAGTGGACGAAGATTGTTTTGGCAACTTCGAAAAGCACTGTATGCACGACTTTGAGAGAGAACGCATATAAGGTAATGATGCGGTGGTACCTCACCCCTCTAAAGCTATCTAACTTTCTGCCAAGTTACTCCCCATTGTGCCCGAGACAATGTGGACAGGAAGCAGACTTGTTGCACATGCTGTGGTCTTGCCCCCAAGTTTCCACGGTCTGGGTGTCGATTAAAGATTGGCTAAATAGGATCCTAGACATACACATCCCGGTAGACACGTGGTTGTTCCTCCTTAATAGACCACACCCGGCCCTATCCAAAAATGAAAATAAATTGGTGGCGCATTTTGCGATGGCGGTAAGGGGAGAGATTGCAGCACGGTGGAAACAGAATGAGATTCCCCGGATTGCTAAAATTCGGAATAGAATTTGGCCAGTTTGCTAGATGGAGAAATGAATGTGTCTTGTAAATGACACTGGCGCAAATTTTCTAAAAGTCTGGATGCCTTGGTTGGCCCAGACAGACATACCAGGGGTTGAGAGGTCCACAATTTGGCACTGATAACGTTAAGTGCGTTCTCGCTTGATGGCGTTGTGACGGGACAGTCTGACGTGACATGATAGGGATCCCCAGGCCAAGGGATAGCTGGCATTCTGGGTGTCATGAAAGTGAAGCGTGGCAGGGGAGTATTCCCCACGGCAGACCCGGCGAGTGAGTAAACACAGAATATCCGGTGGAGTTTCAGCAGAGACACCCCCTCCCCCCTAACTCCTCCCCTTTTGTTCGTCTTTTTGTTCACCTAGTATGTCCTGTATTTGCTTCCTGTAAATTGGGATGCTTATCATGGTTATGGATCATGGAAAATCGGCATTGGTTCAGAAATGTAGACTATTTTGTAAAGTATACGAGACACTATGTTTGTAAACTATGTAAGCAACCAATAAAAAATTTAAGTTGAAAAAAAAAAATAAGATTATATTTTAACTAGGGTGTCATTTCTCTTTGTGCCACATTAAAGGGATTCTTTTCTGTCTTAGTCTGTCAATTGTCCTCATTTCCCTGTGAGCACCGCCCTATCCACACTGTTTGGTTACATTCCTTCCTGGTGTAGAGCAGGGTTTTTCTAAGTTTTATCTAACCGCAGCTTTCTGTTGTATGATTTTATTATGTCCTGATATGTAAAACCATGGAATTCAAAGAGGGTGTACTTTCTTTTTCACATGACTGTATATACTAGTATACTGTATACTGTATACACCATCAGCCGATGGTAGCTGGTGTACGTGTCCGGCAGTACAGGCAGTCAACATGAGCTCTGTAGCCTGGATCAGCTGTGCCGTTGGCTCCGGTGCAGGATCAAGATACACACCCTCCTCAATACGTAAACAGACCCCCAAACTCCAAGCAAGCACTTTCTCTGCAAACCCACATGGAATCCTAAACAGCTATTCCATCATACGTTATGACGTTACCCTACTAGTTTCGTCGGCTAGCATGCCAACTTCATCAGGGATAATATTTGTGTCAAAAAGGAGTGCTACGGAGCGTGGCCAAATATATACAATAAAAGACAGAAATGCCTGTAATGCGGAGCTCACCACAAATGAGACACAACCGCGGGGCTGAGGTAGGGATTGGTATAGAACGCCGACCACAACCGCGAGGGTGCGTCTAGTGTGTAGGATAGTCTTGTAAGCCGGATCGGGTTATAGAGGCCAGCAAAAACGTGGTATTTGCCGAGTCTAGGAGTGGAGAGTAGCAGAACATTGGGGTACGTAGCCAGGGTCAGGATTGGAGAGAGTAGAGACGTTGAGAAGCCAAAGCCAGAGCAGGAGAGAGCAGGATCATCGTATTCCAAAGTTAGGGTCAGTGCAGGAGAATATCACAGAGTCCAAGACAGGGTCAGGCAGCAATGGTAAGAGGCAGGCAAGGCAGTTTACTGGATTGCAGCCAGATGCAGCGTCACAAACAAAGCTTATGCTCCGCAAGGAAAGGAAGTTCAGAGTATATAAAGGGCCTCGTTCAAATGGGAGGTAACCAGGAAGTAGTGGCGCCCTCACTGATAGGCTGCTGGATCGCGCAGGTGTGCACTATTGTGCGGCCGATTAGGAGTGGAGGTGGGACCACTATTGACACCGCGAACCCGTGCGCCATAGCACCCGCGTCAGTGACGGGACCCGAGGAGAGATGGGAGTCCCGTGCATAAACGCTGTGCCGCGTACCTCTGTCAAAGGCGGAGGCAGAGTCGGGGACGGAGACCACAGGACGTCGGAGAGCGTGCACCGCGCATGCGTTGCGCGTCATTGGACATGGGACGGAAACGCATCCTGTGGACGGGACCCACGGAGCCCGCGCATGCGAATTACCGCTGAAATGCCCCCTCTGAGTGCCTCTAGATCCTGACGAACAGGTGAGGGTTAAGGGGACAGAACCGCCGGAATGGCGAATCATCACAATGCCCAATGCTACATCCAATGTGACAAAATATATAGTCAAATACTTCATTAGTATTCTCGTAAGGGTTATTTAGTTAAACCCTTTGGCCAGAGCATCACGGCATAACCAGTAAAGCTGGTGCTAACACTAAACTGTGACAATTCTCATTTATCTCTGCTGGAGGGAGAATGACCGCAGTGGGTGTGTCCAACACAGAAACACGAAAAAAACCTTCTACTTTAAAAAGTAGGATGAGGTGGGGTGAGCTTAAGCACTGGGAGGAGGAGACACTAACCTTTTTAAAGTAGGTTTTTTTCATGTTTCTGTGTTGGAAAGACCAATTGCCCAACTTTACCCTGGCCTCAGTCAGTATATAATGATCAATAACCAGAGAATTATGCTAAACAGCATTTGCACTTTTAACCCACTGTCATCATGCTGCGACAGCACAAAACCCTAAATACAGTATATATAGCTGTTATTATAACACATAATTTGGGGAGTGGGACAGCCAATATCCCCTAACCTCAGGCAATTTCCGTATCGGCTTCTGCTCCGTCTACATATACCGTACCTTCCATTTTCCTGCCCAAACTTCCTAGCCATGCGCTGCCTCTGGCCTGCTCAAATACAGCACTCTGCCCACCTGCCGAGCACCTACTCCTCAGCCAATCACCTGACATCTGTCCCACATCTGCCTGGTAACACAAAGTTCACTTTCCCGCCAAAACTGAACTAGCCCCAAACAAAACCAATAGGTGAGCGAGGGGCTTTCTGTCCCGTGCCCCCTCCCTAACCGCACACAGTTCCTTCACCTTTATTATGAAGTCCGTCACACACTTCTTACCCTAAAACCACACACCTTAATCCCTTACCCTAAAACCCCATACCCCAAGCACTTAACCTAAAACCCCTACCCAAAATCCCTTAAATTAACCCATACCCAAAACAGTAATAAAACTTACATTAGAAGCAGCTGGTGGCAGAGGGTCCGTCTGCAGCCTAATGCAGTGTCACGCGGCGCTCACCACAAACAGGACGGAAGACCGCGGGCTGAGGTGGGGATAGAAAGACAACGACCCACAACCACGCAGTCCTGTCCGGAATGCATAGTCCAAGTCGTACAGCGTTGTAGGGTTGGAGCGGTCAGGGTAGTCGGGGTACTTGCCGTATTTCCGGGTTGGAGAGTGGAGGATGGTAGATTTCCGTAGCCAAGGTCCAGGGTAATAGAAGGCAGAATGGTCAAGGGACGAAGCCGGGGTCAAAGTGCACGAGAGTTTAGGAATCCAAAGAACAGCCAGGATCAGGACAGGAGATAACAGACAGGTAAGGCCAAGCAGAGTTCAAGACAACTAAACAGCAGCGGTGAGCACAATGCATAAACAGGAGTTTATGCTCAGCAAGGAATGACAGACAGGAACAGGTATATAAGTAGGAAGGATCCAATTACCTTGCAGGGGTGTGATCCGGTCCTCCAATGGTGTCCGGAAGGCAATAATCTGAAACAGCCTGCAGGTCAGGCTTTCCTGGTGATTACCCTGGTTGCCAGGCAACCTGCGCACGTGCGCAATGCGCGTCGCGGAGCGCTGATGACACGCAGACGTGCGGCCGAGTTCCCTCCCTGTGGGAGGCGCCTGCGGCTCCTTTCAGAGCATGCTCCTATCACCCTGGCAGTGCGTGGGCGCATGGGTCCGCCGTGCAACGCGTCAGCCGGGCGATCTCCGACAGGAGTTGCGGCGGATGTGACATGCAGACGGCAAATTGGTTGCGGCAAAACTATTACAATTCGCAGCTGAGTGAGGCTACAGACCGCTTCAGAATAATGGGGAACGCATATTTTATTAGAACCAACAGCATGGAAATATAAATGAAGAAAATTTTTCTTTCAATAAAACTAAAATAGGAATGATACAAATGCAATGATACAAATGCAAATACAAATACAAATGCAAATACAAAATGCTCGTTTTATGCACCATTAGCTAAAATCCCTTTTCATTGTGATTTAGCGCAATACAGATACACGTGTGCACTTATGTGAGCGTCTTAGTCGCTGGTTATCCCTAAACATGCCTGGCGGTCTCTCCCCTGAGTGTCATCTTGTGTCTCCTCAGGCTGGAAAAATCACTAAATCCCTTCCCACATACATGTGGCCTCTCTCTGTGTGTGTCCTTGTGTGTCCAGACAGGATGTCACTAAATTCCTTCCGACATTCCCCAGACACATGCAGTCTTTCCCCTGTGTGTGTGTCCTTTTGTGTATGTTCAGGTTGGAAAACTGACTAAATCCCTTCCCCTACTCCCGACATACATGCGGTATCTCCCCTGTGTGTGTCCTTGTGAGTCTTCAGACTAGATAAGTGACTAAATCCCTTCCCACATTCCCCACATACATGTGGTCTCTCCCCTGTGTGTGTTCTCTTGTGTGAGTTCAGATTGGAAAAGTCAATAAATCCATTCCCACATTCCCCACATACATGCGGTCTCTCCCCTGTGTGTGTCATCTTGTGTCTGTTCAGGTGGGATAACTGACTAAATCCCTTTCTACATTCCCCACATACATGCGGTCTCTCCCCTGTGTGTATCCTCTTGTGTGTGTTCAGGCTGGATAACTGACTAAATCCCTTCCCACATTCCCCACATACATGCGGTCTCTCCCCTGTGTGTGTTCTCTTGTGTGTGTACAGGCTGGATAAAATACTAAATCCCTTCCCACATTCCCCACATACATG
The DNA here is from genome assembly GCF_040206685.1 of Ascaphus truei. Classification (NCBI taxonomy): domain Eukaryota; kingdom Metazoa; phylum Chordata; class Amphibia; order Anura; family Ascaphidae; genus Ascaphus; species Ascaphus truei. The sequence goes on from NC_134497.1 coordinate 28,874,282, forward strand.
CGGTCTCTCCCCTGTGTGTGTCCTCTTGTGTGTGTTCAGGCTTGATAAAATACTAAATCCCTTCCCACATTCCCCACATACATGCGGTCTCTCCCCTGTGTGTGTCCTCTTGTGTTTGTTTAGGATGGAAAAGTCACTAAATCCCTTCTGACATTCACAACATACATACGGTCTCTCCCCTGTGTGTGTCCTCTTGTGTGTGTTCAGGCTGGATAACTGACTAAATCCCTTCCCACATTCCCCACACACATGCGGTCTCTCCCCTGTGTGTGTTCTCTTGTGTGAGTTCAGGCTGGATAAAATACTAAATCCCTTCCCACATTCCCCACATACATGTGGTTTCTCCCCTGTGTGTGTTCTCTTGTGTGAGTTCAGGCTGGATAAAATACTAAATCCCTTCCCACATTCCCCACATACATGTGGTTTATCCCCTGTGTGTGTTCTCTTGTGTGTGTTCAGGTTGGAAAAGTCACTAAATCCCTTCCCACACACTCCACATAAATGCGGTCGCTCCCCTGTGTGTGTCCTCGTGTGTCTGTTCAGGGTGGATAAATGACTAAATCCCTTCCCACATTCCCCACATACATGTGGTCTCTCCCCTGTGTGTGTTCTCTTGTGTGAGTTCAGATTGGAAAAGTCACTAAATCCCTTCCCACATTCCCCACATACATGCGGTCTCTCCCCTGTGTGTGTCATCTTGTGTGTGTTCAGGTGGGATAACTGACTAAATCCCTTTCTACATTCCCCACATACATGCGGTCTATCCCCTGTGTGTGTCCTCTTGTGTGTGTTCAGGCTGGATAACTGACTAAATCCCTTCCCACATTCCCCACATACATGCGGTCTCTCCCCTGTGTGTGTTCTCTTGTGTGAGTTCAGGCTGGATAAAATACTAAATCCCTTCCCACATTCCCCACATACATGCGGTCTCTCCCCTGTGTGTGTCCTCTTGTGTGTGTTCAGGCTGGATAAAATACTAAATCCCTTCCCACATTCCCCACATACATGCGGTTTCTCCCCTGTGTGTGTCCTCTTGTGTTTGTTTAGGCTGGAAAAGTCACTAAATCCCTTCTGACATTCACAGCATACATACGGTCTCTCCCCTGTGTGTGTCCTCTTGTGTGTGTTCAGGCTGGATAAAATACTAAATCCCTTCCCACATTCCCCACATACATGCGGTCTCTCCTCTGTGTGTCCCCACTTGTGTGTGTTCAGGCTGGATAAGTGACTAAATCCCTTCCCACATTCCCCACATACATGTGGTTTCTCCCCTGTGTGTGTTCTCTTGTGTGTGTTCAGGCTGGATAAATTACTAAATCCCTTCCCACATTCCCCACATACATGTGGTTTATCCCCTGTGTGTGTTCTCTTGTGTGTGTTCAGGTTGGAAAAGTCACTAAATCCCTTCCCACACACTCCACATAAATGCGGTCGCTCCCCTGTGTGTGTCCTCGTGTGTGTGTTCAGGGTGGATAAATGACTAAATCCCTTCCCACATTCCCCACATACATGCGGTCTCTCCCCTGTGTGTGTCCTCTTGTGTCTGATCAGGTGGGATAAGTTACAAAATCCCTTCCCACATTCCCCACATACATGCAGTCTCTCCCCTGTGTGTGTCCTCTTCTGTGCATTCTGGTCTGATAACCAAGTCAGACGCTTCCCACTTTCTCCAAGATCTTTTCCGGTGGCAGCTGCTAATATATATGTTTTGGAATGAGAAGCAGTTACATTGTTTATTAATTGCCTTGACTGGTTGAAAGATGCATTTTCTGTCATATTTATTGGAATGTTGCAAGATTGTTCTGTCCTCATCTTTTCCATGTTCTCATTTGGGTGTTTGAACTTCAGATGCTTGAGGCGGTAATCCTGACTGGTAAAAGCAACCTTGCAGTGTTGGCATGGGTGGATTATTGGTGCTCGTCTTTGCACTAGACGAGACAAAAAAGTCACTGTTACACAAACTGTCTTACAAAAGGTCATGCAGGAGAGGTAAGTTGGCGTTTCACAAAAAGTTCAGGATGAAATTAAACTGTAGATGTACATTGTAAAAATGAACTGTTTATCACAACATGTGCAGCATTAGGGCCGGGAGAGTAGATGTAGTGGATTATACATTTAAAGTGGATCATAATATTTAATGATTTAAAAGGAAATCTCACTAGCTGCAAAACCACCAATTAAAGTGGCAGAAATCTTTACAAATTCTTTGATAAACTATCGACTTAATATCGTAGTTGTGAAGGTATAATTAAAAAAAAAATTGTACAATGAATAGAATACATCTCATTAGTTGCATGTATTAATCAGTCTTCCAAGAGTAGGAGTTTCCAGACGTGGGACACAGTCGTTTGGCTGATTTCAGCCTCTCTCTCCACTCTCAGCAGCTATCTTGCTCATCCAGCTCGGCGATGGAGGTTTGCCTGCTTTAACCCCTTCGTGGCCAGATCTTGGAGGACTGATCAATACCTGCAACGGAGGCGCATGACACGCACATGGTGATATTTTCCCTATGCTATTATTTACATAACCATGACTGTCCTCCGTTCTATCTAGGGATTTCCCTATGTCAGTTATTTTTCCACATACGTGTGGTGATGTCCTCCTTACCTAGCCTCCAGTTTATCCATTTTGAACTATCTGGTTTATTTAGCATTTGTTTGCACATTAGTAGATTATTTAATCAGTATTAGTGCGATTCTTGCTATATGAGTGTGGTTTGATGTTTTTTCATATCCCTGTGTGTGAGCAGCTAATTAGTTTCACTTAATTAGAGGGAGAGCACATGTTTGCACATATTTTCAGTGCTTTGATTACCCTCTGGGTGACTATGTCTGCCCTCACTTGAGTATCTATTTGTTTGATTAATATCACATTTGCTCTGTATAATTTTGTATTTATATGTGACATTCCTGATTCTCACGCTTGCCTGCATATCAGGTTTTTCTATATGTATATTACAATTCATGAATTGTCATACCTGTGGCCCCTTTTAGGATCTATTTTAGGACCGGCCGGTCATCATACCCAGTGGGATCCTCTGATTCCCTCTGTGTGTGTATAGATCATCCTCCTCTGCCCCCCTTTTTTCTGCCACCTGGGCATCCTGTTTGGTGGTTTTTCGGTACAATTAGCAATTTTGTGAGATTTGAGTTGACTGTGTTTTCCCCGTCTGGTATTGTTTTTTAGATGTATGTTATTTTTAGTATGTTTCATGTGTTTTTTCTGTCCATGATTAATAAACCCTTTTGCATTTAAATTATATTTTTCGTGATCTGAGTGCTTTTCATTGGGATTTCTGTCTTTTTTGTGTGTTCATATTAATTTTTCCCATAGCACCGCCATTTGCCCTAATTTTGGCGTATCTTTGGCTTTTGATCAGTAGCGACTCTCTGAGGTTTTTT
>NC_134497.1:28887682-29059693 GCF_040206685.1 Ascaphus truei
GGACTGAATGCGGTATGTCAGAGTCTTTAATGACGGGCGCAAGTGATGCCGGTCAATGTAGTCACTTCATTGATCGTGCGCAGGAGATGTACTGACTCCCGATCTGTAACCACCTCCCACTTGACAGGCCGTAACTGACGTCATCCTTGGAGGTATACAGCGAGTCTGATGCTGTAGTAAAGCGGTGATGGTAATAATGAAACATGTACAAAAGAGACAAGTGTGTTAGGTATACACATTACAGTACTAGAAATACAGTATAATACAGAGCAAATATCAATTTAAAAGGAACTACTCATTAAAATAATAAATAGTAAAACAGAGAATAACAGAGAGACAGAAACAGGAAAAAGTGGGTAACTAGCCAATGATGCTGCAATGATGTTGCATATCCCACTGCTACTCTGTAAGGAGGGTACTCGCTTGAATTGAGTGAGAGGCAGTGCATATCAAAAAGTGGGGAAGGGGAAGGAGGGGGGAATTTGTGGAAGGGACAGGGGGAGGTGAAGGAAAGAAAAAAAGGGGAAGAAACGAAAAGGGGAAAAGGTGGGGAGGGGGGGAGAGAAAGAAAGAGGAGGGAAAAAAACCCCAATGAGACACTACAAAAACATAGCAAACCCAAGGGAATCATTCATTCCCCTAGGTTGCACGGTATTGAGGAGAACGATCCAGCGACATTCCTTTTTAAGTAAAGCTTTTTCTAGATCCCCGCCTTTAATGCCCAAAGATATTTTATCAAAAGCGAAGGCCGACATGCAAGTACTGTCTGATGCATGACACTGAAAAAAGTGTCTGGCTACAGATGTAATTTCATTACAGGCATCCAGATCCCGCTGTGCTGATCGAATGTTCCTTGTATGTTCAAGGATCCTGAACCGAAGTTCGCAGGTGGTCATGCCAACATATTTAAATTGGCAGGGGCAGGTTAGACAATAGATAACACCCTTAGACTTACAGTTAAGGGTGTATCCAATGTTATAGATTTTGGTCTGATCACTATTTGAACATTTGTCAGTCTGCAGCATGTATTTGCAGGCTGAACAGTTGTTACATTTAGAAAAGCCTGTTTTTCTGATAGTGAGGAATGTTTCGCTGGTGTGGGGAATATAATGACTGTGTACAAAACGGTCTTTTAAATTAGGAGACCGTCGACCCGTTAAGTTGACCCTATCGCCTACTGCATCCCTAAGTTCCCAATCAGTGCAAAGGATAGGCCAATGTTTCTGTAAGATAGATTTGAGGTCTCCCCACCTGTCAATATAGGTACCAATAAAACGTGTTTTAGAATCATTATCCTTCTTTTTAGGTTGTAGTAGTGTCTCACGTTTATTACTTATACTATGTTGATACCCTTGATGAATGTATTTACAACTGTAGCCTCTGGAGGCAAACCTGTCGCGCATTTCAACAGCACGAGATTCGAAACATTCCTCTGTTGAACAATTACGTTTCAACCTAAGAAACTCACTTCGAGGAATGCCCCGAATCTGATGCTGTTGGTGGAAGCTGGAGGCATGCAAAATGGAATTTGTTGAAGTAGACTTCCTGAAGATGTCCGTAGCTATATTACCACCCCCATCGACAGAGATCTTGAGATCCAAGAAATCAACCGATGTGGTTCTTGATTTGCAGGTAAGTCTAATATTAAGTTTGTTGTGGTTGAGTACATCAACGAAGCTCCTAAACTCTGTAGCAGATCCCTGCCAGAGAATAAGAATGTCGTCGATGTATCTCAACCACAACAAAACATGTGAGGTCAAATGAAGATTATCCTCACAGAACACTACCTCCCTCTCCCACCATCCCAAAAATAAATTCGCATATGACGGTGCACAGGTTGCCCCCATTGCTGTCCCTCTGTCCTGCTCTTAAAAACGAAAAAATTATGATGTAAAATAAAAGACAAGAGTTGCAAAAGAAAATCAATGAGGTTAGGACTAAATTGTGACATTTTCAGAAAAAATTCTGCAGCACACAGGCCATCCTTATGACTTATTGATGTATATAGAGCTTCCATGTCACATGTGGCCAGGATCATATTATCATCAACCGTGACACCGTCCAGTCGGGAAAGAACATCCATAGTGTCACGGAGATATGACGGCAATGCTCCAACCGCTGGGCGCAGAAAAGGGTCCAAAAATTTGCTGATGGGCTCACAAAGGCTGCCAATACCAGCCACAATGGGTCTCCCCGGTGGGTTAATTGCGTTCTTATGAATCTTGGGTAACAGGTAGAACGTTGCAATTACAGGATGTTTTGTAATCAAACTATCTCTGTTTTTAGTAGTTATTTTACCCAAGGCGCACGCTTCACTGAGAATGGTATCAAGTTCAATCTTAAACTTGTCAGTGGGGTCAGCTGTTAGTTCTGTATAACACGTTTTGTCTCTAAGTTGCTTAAAAGCTTCCCGTTCGTACTGGGATTTGGGCCACAACACCACATTACCTCCCTTGTCCGCTGGTTTGAACTCGACCGTTGTCATTCTGCCGAGTTCCTTCACAGCTAGCCATTCACGAAAGGTAAGGTTTTTAGCCCCTGGTCTTTCAGGTAGTTTCATGATGTCATTTGCCACCAGGGATACAAATACGTCAATCTGTGGACAGGTCTGAAATGGTGGACAAAATGTGGATTTAGGACGAAATTGTGAGAGGACCCTAGACTCACTTAGGACAGGCTCTGTATCCGCTGTAAATTCAGTTTCCATGTCACAGATAAGTTGACGTTCCATCATATTCCAACCTTCCACATCTTCTTGTTGTGTTGCACTCATTTTAGATTTCGAATAGAATTTTTTCAACAGAAGGAACTCGGCAGAATGACAACGGTCGAGTTCAAACCAGCGGACAAGGGAGGTAATGTGGTGTTGTGGCCCAAATCCCAGTACGAACGGGAAGCTTTTAAGCAACTTAGAGACAAAACGTGTTATACAGAACTAACAGCTGACCCCACTGACAAGTTTAAGATTGAACTTGATACCATTCTCAGTGAAGCGTGCGCCTTGGGTACAATAACTACTAAAAACAGAGATAGTTTGATTACAAAACATCCTGTAATTGCAACGTTCTACCTGTTACCCAAGATTCATAAGAATGCAATTAACCCACCCTTTTCTGCGCCCAGTGGTTGAAGCATTGCCGTCATATTCCTGTGACACTATGGATGTTCTTTCCCGACTGGACGGTGTCACGGTTGATGCTAATACGATCCTGGCCACATGTGACGTGGAAGCTCTAAATACATCAATAAGTCATAAGGATGGCCTGTGTGCTGCGGAATTTTTTCTGAAAATGTCACAATTTAGTCCTAACCTCATTGATTTTCTTTTGCAACTCTTGTCTTTTATTTTACATCATAATTTTTTCGTTTTTAAGAGCAGATTTTATTTACAGACCAGAGGGACAGCGATGGGGGCAACCTGTGCACCGTCATATGCGAATTTATTTTTGGGATGGTGGGAGAGGGAGGTAGTGTTCTGTGAGGATAATCTTCATTTGACCTCACATGTTTTGTTGTGGTTGAGATACATCGACGACATTCTTATTCTCTGGCAGGGATCTGCTACAGAGTTTAGGAGCTTCGTTGATGTACTCAACCACAACAAACTTAATATTAGACTTACCTGCAAATCAAGAACCACATCGGTTGATTTCTTGGATCTCAAGATCTCTGTCGATGGGGGTGGTAATATAGCTACGGACATCTTCAGGAAGTCTACTTCAACAAATTCCATTTTGCATGCCTCCAGCTTCCACCAACAGCACCAGATTCGGGGCATTCCTCGAAGTGAGTTTCTTAGGTTGAAACGTAATTGTTCAACAGAGGAATGTTTCGAATCTCGTGCTGTTGAAATGCGCAACAGGTTTGCCTCCAGAGGCTACAGTTGTAAATACATTCATCAAGGGTATCAACATAGTATGAGTAATAAATGTGAGACACTACTACAACCTAAAAAGAAGGATAATGATTCTAAAACACGTTTTATTGGTACCTATAATGACAGGTGGGGAGACCTCAAATCTATCTTACAAAAACATTGGCCTATCCTTTGCACTGATGGGGAACTTAGGGATGCAGTAGGTGATAGGGTCAACTTAACGGGTCGACGGTCTCCTAATTTAAAAGACCGTTTTGTACACAGTCCTTTTATTCCCCACACCAGCGAAACATTCCTCACTATCAGAAAAACAGGCTTTTCTAAATGTAACAACTGTTCAGCCTGCAAATACATGCTGCAGACTGACAAATTTTCAAATAGTGATCAGACCAAAATCTATAACATTGGATACACCCTTAACTGTAAGTCTAAGGGTGTTATCTATTGTCTAACCTGCCCCAGCCAATTTAAATATGTTGGCATGACCACCCGCAAACTTCGGTTCAGGATCCTTGAACATACAAGGAACATTCGATCAGCACAGCGGGATCTGGATGCCTGTAAGAAAATTACATCTGTAGCCAGACACTTTTATCAGTGTCATGCATCAGACAGTACTTGCATGTCGGCCTTCGCTTTTGATAAAATATCTTTGGGCATTCGAGGCGGGGATCTAGAAAAAGCTTTACTTAAAAAGGAATGTTGCTGGATCGTTCTCCTCAATACTATGCAACCTAGGGGAATGAATGATTCCCTTGGGTTTGCTATGTTTTTGTAGTGTCTCATTGGGGTTTTTTTTCCTCCTCTTTCTTTCTCTCCCCCCCTCCCCACCTTTTCCCCTTTTCGTTTCTTCCCCTTTTTTTCTTTCCTTCACCTCCCCGTCCCTTCCACGAATTCCCCCCTCCTTCCCCTTCCCCACTTTTTGATATGCACTGCCTCTCACTCAATTCAAGCGCGTACCCTCCTTACAGAGTAGCAGTGGGATATGCAACATCATTGCAGCATCATTGGCTAGTTACCCACTTTTTCCTGTTTCTGTCTCTCTATTATTCTCTGTTTTACTATTTATTATTTTAATGAATAGTTCCTTTTAAATTGATATTTGCTCTGTATTATACTGTATTTCTAGTACTGTAATGTGTATACCTAACACTCTTGTCTCTTTTGTACATGTTTCATTATTACCATCACCGCTTTACTACAGCATCAGACTCGCTGTATATATCCAAGGATGACGTCAGTTACGGCCTGTCAAGTGGGAGGTGGTTACAGATCGGGAGTCAGTACATCTCCTGCGCACGATCAATGAAGCAACTACATTGATCGGCATCACTTGCGCCCGTCACTAAAGACTCTGACACACCACATTCAGTCCTCGATGCCATCACTCTTTGCGTGGAGACTACAAGGACCGGCATACCCTGCGCCCGTGGTTTTAACAACAATCATCACGATACCTTAACGTGATCCGAGGAGGCTGCAATTAAGCATTACAACAACTTCCAGAATCACTCTTTAGAAAAAACTGATGCTACTAAATGAAAGCTAGCAAGTCCCACAAAAGAACTCGATCCATAAATCACAAACATATGTCCATAATCTTATCTTCCGTTCACTATTCCTCTAGTAAAAATGAATGCTGTTATAACACCCCTTAGAAGTTCATGGTAAATGACTAACACGGGTAGGGGCTAGATGTGGTAGGGAGGAATGAATAGCAGTGATACCGCTGTGTCTCCTATGAGGAACCACAAGCTAAGTACACCGCTACCCTCCGCCACTGCCCTCCTACACCCGGTGTCAACCACGGACTCAGGAATCCTCACACGGAGGTAGGGGAAGGGAGATAACTCACAGTCTTGACTCGCCGGTCTCCGGTCTGCGATGACGTCACTGGTAAGTGAACCGGAAGAGAAATCAGCGTGCTCCAGCCAAAGGGTAAGTAGAACAAAAATAGAAAGTTGCAAGGCGGTCACTGCTGCCGCCGGGGTATGAATGGAGATACGCAATAAAAATAAAAAGTATTTATTGGTGCATATTACACAGCAAATCCGCCACAGAGCAAACTCTGATGCGTTTCGTTCCTGGCAGGAACGAAACGCGTCAGAGTTTGCTCTGTGGCGGATTTGCTGTGTAATATGCACCAATAAATACTTTTTATTTTTATTGCGTGTCTCCATTCATACCCCGGCTGCAGCAGTGACCGCCTTGCAACTTTCTATTTTTGCAATTAAGCATTAGACTCGCTGTATACATTCAAGGATGACGTCAGTCACGGCCTGTCAAGTGGGAGGTGGTTACAGATCGGGAGTCAGTACATCTCCTGCGCATGATCAATGAAGTGACTACATTGACCGGCATCACTTGCGCCTGTCACTAAAGACTCTGACATACCGCATTCAGTCCTCGATGTCATCACTCATCTCTTGGAGACTACAAGGACCGGCATACCCTGCGCCCGTGGTTTTGACATCAATCATCACGATACCTTAATGAGTGCCGAGGAGGCTGCAAATAAGGTTTTAGACTTACTATTGCAAGTGGGATGGGTGTATACTGTAACTCATGATCTTGACATTATGTATACTGCTTTTTAGGATGTCAATTTTTGAATAACCAGGTCAAATGTGTATGTACATAAGTACCGCGCATGTGCAGCCAGTAGAGCTTAACAGCTGGAAGGTTAAATACCCCAGGGGGATTGTCCTCGATTAGCTAAGTGTCTGCAATAGTGTTGATGATGTCATCTATTGAATACTGCCCATGCTACTGGTTTAGAGATGTGGGAGTAACTCTGTATACTTAACTGATTTCCTATATAGACTAGCTTGCCTCTACTTTTAATCTATCACTCCGGGATGAAGCCCACCGACGGGCGAAACGCGTAGAGTGTATTCGTTTGGCAGCTTTATGTGCTCTCTCTGGCGTGACCCCTGCAGCACAGTAACTATGGACTTTATTTGAATTTTTCAAAGACAGAGATAATTCTACCACAGAGGACCGAACCCATGTGCAATTTGGCGACAGCTGAGTATAATCCCCTCTGCTGTCTGGTGGTACTGTCTCTCGTGGTTCCTGTCAATTTGCATATTTGCAACTTTTTCTAGCATACAGTATGTTTTGTGCAACAGTACTTAACTTTGTCTCCATCTATTCATGTGCTATGACCATGGTTACTCTATACCTCTATGCTGCAGGATTTTTGTATTCATCATTGTATTTGCTGATCAGGGTATGAGTTGGTTTAAATATTATTTTCGTTTCTCTTCCCTGTGTTTTTCCCTTGGCTTAAAGGTATATTTTTATCTATGTTCATGTTTTTGCACATAGCATTATTGATTTCATACTTTTCCACATGCCTTTAGTATATTTTTGCTCATTATAGCATTAGGGTTCAACCAGATAGAATTTTTTTTTTGGTTAAAATATTTTTGTCCCAATTTTGTCTTTTGATTGCCTCAGTATATTATTATTTTTATAAGTTGGACGCATCATAGCTTTTTGGTTCAATCATCAGCATTTACATTTGTAATTTCACTGCCTACATTTTTTCAGCTGCCATCTGTTTGTTCATGTTTTTAAGTTAGTGTGTCTTGCTGCTTTAATAAAATCTTGTTCATTTTTTTGCCCTGAAGGCGCATTCGGGTCTTTTTGTCAAACTCTTTCAAGCATATTTTTGTAGTATACTTAGAGTGCTAGCTTAGGGGACTGTCTTTGTCTCTCTCTTCGTGTGTTTTTTATATTTGTAACTCTCCCCCAGCACCATCAGCTTACCCCGTTATATTTATATATTTTTCTGCCTCCCTGGGTGTATATACCTTTTGTGTACCCTATTAGGCAGTATCAATTTTGGGGTCTGACTTAACTACTTATTTACAGTGTTGAGCAACATACTTTTTTGTGTGTTTGAGATTATATATATATATATATATATATATATGTAACGGTATTTCTGGCCCGGCCTGACCCACCCAATCTCACATTGGCCCCTGTGGTCTAACCGGTCCCCATTACAGTGTGGTAGTGTCTGGTGGTGCACCTGTTGGCAACAGGACTCCTGAGTCTCCCGCATGATGGTGTATGGGGAGGACCCGTCCAGACAGGCAGCTGAGGTAGTGTGCCGATTCTCACCTAGTTCCAGTGCAGCGCCTCCACCTCATCAGGGTCCCTGCGTCCGCATGGGGATGATCCTGACGAGGAACTCCTCCGTGGTGCTCCTCTCTGTACACTCACTCCACACATGTACACAAGAGGGTTTGTGGTTGAGAACATCTTTATTGAGTGATGTGGGCTAGCTGCCCCTCGCAGTAGAGATCTAGCCACTCATGATCAATCTCTGTGCTTCCCTTCAAAGGTGTATCTCTCCTTAGATAGGGATTCCCTATCCCCGCAGGGATCACTGCCCTGTGCCAGGTCCCTGGACACAGTCTCCTCTGGAGTTACTACAACATAACTAAAGTCGGGCAGAACTAATCCTCCTCTCAGCAGAACTCAGGTCCCAGGTAGAACTCTGACTCCACTAGAACTCCGGCTAGAACTCAGATAGAACCAACTTTTAGAAACAGTGCTGTGCCTTATGTAACTTCTGAGGCTGACACACCTCTGACATCACTAACCACGGAGTCAGAGCATGTGACCAGTCCCATCCATACACAGGGCACACCACCAGGGTGTGAGGGCAAACCTCCATAATTACTGCTGGCATGCCCACAACTTACCAGGCCTTACTGTCAGCAGGAGAGATGACTGTAGCCATTTTACATGACCACTACATTCTCCCCCTGGTGAATCCCATCGCCCTCGCTGGGACCTAAATTTGTATACCCTTTTCCAGGAAGCACTGAAATACAAAACTTAATTATGTTAACTTCACGTACAGTTCCATGGTATAACAAAAAAATGACTACAGTACATTCCGCCAAGCCCGCCCCGACCAGCAGCCACGAACCCGCGTAATGTATAAGTACCCCCTAAAAATAGTGACTCGGGTCAGGTTTCTTGACCTCTCTACCGCCCATGTCCAGGACCGTGACGTGATAGTGCCTAGGCAGTCCCCTCTCAGGCCTATATGTCACCCTGTGCTTATAAATGTTTCTGCCAATGCCCCATACCCGCACTAAGTGCTCTATGCGCTCCTCGGCCTTCTTCCCTACCACTGAACTCCCTCTTCCCACTAGGTGCATTTCAATGGCCTCCCTAAGCCACCTGTCCCGGTTGTCCTCTATCTCGTCCATGAGAGGCTCAGGGACATACGGGTACTCCAACCCGTGGGATGATTTGTACCGAGCCACTATGGTTCGTTCAGCCCTGCTTATCCTAGTCAGGTCAGCCTTACCTGCCCTCCCAGGTAACACCCATGATAGGGGCTCGTCAGGGTCCACGGGGTCTGATAGGATACTAGGACCCATAGGTTCTATCTCCCTATGTTCAATTTGCAGCCACCGCTCCTGTAGCTCTCTATTCCGCTGCTCCAGTGTGAATTCTCCCACAGCCCACCAATAATCTACTATATCTTCCCGCCGAATGAGGAACCGAGTACGGTCCATCCAAGCGGAGTACCCTTCGAATAGTGGGGCCCACCAACGGTTCTCCCTGAATTTATGTGACCCTGGCTCTCTGTCATCGTCTAGCGAAAATATCCCCGAAGACCGCGCTGATCGCGGTAGAAACCACCTGGAGGACCCCGGGGCCTGTACCACTGGTACGGGTGCTGTCGTGGCCACTCTCAACTCTCCCCCTCCCCGAGAATCGCCCTCCGTAGCGCCACTGCGCTGTCTTTCCCCAGTCCGTCTCCCTTCTCCCCCTGGTGACAAGTCCACAGATTCCAAACTAGGCGGGGAACCCGGTGACCGTGTGATTGGGGCAGGGGTATTAGCTAGGGCGTGGGATGGGGCATAAGGGCGAGAGACGGGACCCCACGGGGTTACGACCCGTTCCTGGCTGTCCGTAGACTGGTCCAATGAGGATATCTCACCCTCCTCAGTCCTTGGATCGCCCATCCAACTCCTGGGCCTTGTAGGTGATCGGGGACCTTCCCCCGATCGCCGAAGCGTCGCTGCGTTCGTTCTGGGGGTTCCGCTGTCGCCACCGGAAGTGATGTCCTCCCCGGAACCGGAAACACCGTCATCGCGGGTTGGACCCCCAAGCGGGATCTCTTCCTCAATGACGACATCCGTAAGCTCCGCCGTCGTCGCCACCGGAAGTGATGCCGTCTCTCCACGTGCGCTTGCGGCCTGGCATGGCCTCTCTGCTTCTACACCGTCTGCGGGGGCAAGGTAAGTGAAGGGACTCCTCTTACCCGTCCACAAGTGTGCCGGTGTCTCTCGTCCGTCGCCGCCACGTCCTGAGGCGGAGGGACTCCGTCTCTCGGCTCGCCGATCTGCGGGGGACATTCTGTCTTTCCGACAGCTGCTGGTACCACGGGGTGTCGTCCTCCCCGGTTCTATCCTGGGTCTCGCTGTTACCTCCGCTAGTTCCCGGAGATCCTCGTCCGAGTATTCTCCCTTCTCGATGCGGTCAGGAGGTGACCCGACTGTCTCGGTTGCGGCCGACCCAGCCGACTTGACCGGCTCCAGTCCCCTTTCTCCGGGACTCGCACGCCCTATCCACAGTGCGCCAGGGGACTCGGCGGCTCGCCTAGCCTGGTCCCCCGTGGGGTCAGCCAATTGTATTGGTATAAACGTTGGCATAGGCCATAAGTACAGTGTCCCGCAATGTGGGCAACGTGCCGCCGTGTTGACCGTGCCTCCGGGCAGCCCGCATTGTAGGCAGAGCCCGACCACCGTCTCGGTGTTAGCCACCCTTACTACTAGTAGCCCGCCGGGTACTGAGTAGGGCTGGGTGGAGACCATAGTTCCCACAGCGGAGGGGCAGGCCATTCTTTTGGTAGGGACCACTTTCAGGGTAGGTCTCTCCGGGTCAGTGGTTCCTCGCAACTGACCGGTAGAAGCTTCTGGGCCAGCCACTTCCTGCTTCGGCTCCTCATTCCGCTGACATAGCTGGAACCCGCCCCCAGGGGTTGCAATTATGGGCGGATCCCACAGGGGAATATCATGCCCCTTAATTAAGGCCGCGCCTTTCTCAGTCCTGGTGGGCGCGATCTGCGTTTTTGCGCCAGTTTCCTCCTCAGAGCTGGATTCTTTTCCCGCGGCTAGTTCCCGCCTTCTCCTTGCAGCAGCTTTGCGTGCAAAGTATCCCTCTTTCATGCAAATCACTTCCGCGGCCGGAACTACTTTTTGTAGTGGCGCCGTCTGGATATCAGTCCCTGGGCCCAGTGGGTGCATTCCCACAGGCCATAGTTGAAAGTCACTCCCCCTGGTAGAAATCAGGGGAGGGTCCCATAGAGTAAGTGGTTGACTCAGCACAGGGGCTGAGTGAGTTACTGTCCATGCAGGCGCAGCCATAGCTTTCGCGCCATGCCCCCCATCAGGGCGGGGCTCTGCTGTTCGCGCCATTCCCGGCCAGCTCTTTGCAAGTCCTGCATCAGCCACATTTTCTGTGACTGGCCCATGCGGTTTCCCTAGCAAGCGGGAACCGCCATTTTGGTTGGCATTTAAGCCCAAAAAGTCAGTTTGTTTGCTCTCCTCGCGGGGTTCTCCCCCAATTATTACAATTTCCTCACACTCTTCAAGGGTGGCCCCTCGGTGTCCCAGACAGGATAAAAACGGGGCAGCCACGGCCTTTGCTCCGCTCCAGAGCAGATCGGTTAACGATAACTCGGCGACAGTTTGCTCTTCAGTGGGGCGCACGCCACGGGTGCCTTCCGCATCAGCCTCTGGTCACCATTTTATGTTCTCCGCACCACGCGGATCCTCCATTCTCTCGTAACAGTTATCGTACATGGGGCTCCGTTCTGCGGGGCAGCCTCCACATCAGTACAATAAAGAGTTGCTCAGATGCACCACCACATGTGTACCTGATCTAGGCTGGACTCAGTGTTGCACTACCTCAGGCTAGGCTCACTCTCTCAGTGTCTGCTGTGACTCCTTCCTCCCAGTCTGTGCTCCCTACGGTGAGTGTCTGGAATGGGCTAGGTACTCTGGCTCTGCCATGCAGTACTTGGGGCGTCTACCTCTCTTGGTCAGCCTAGCGCAGACCCTCTCCAGGATTCCTGACCATGTTAACAGGCTATCCCTTCTGGCATCCTACCAACTAGCACTGCCTCAAGGTGACTCAGTCAGCTATAGCCCGGCTCCAGACCCCTCACTCCTTTCAGGCCCCTAGGTTGTCCCTGCGAACTGACAATATCCCGTCAGCCCCTGACCACCCCTAGGTCCGTCCCTACGCAGCACAGAGTGGCAGCAGACACTCTCCCTGTTTCCCAGTGTGCCTAGCTAGAGCCTGTCCTGATGACAGATCTGATTTCAGCAGCTCGCCTCCAAATGTAACGGTATTTCTGGCCCGGCCTGACCCACCCAATCTCACATTGGCCCCTGTGGTCTAACCGGTCCCCATTACAGTGTGGTAGTGTCTGGTGGTGCACCTGTTGGCAACAGGACTCCTGAGTCTCCCGCATGATGGTGTGTGTGGAGGACCCGTCCAGACAGGCAGCTGAGGTAGTGTGCCGATTCTCACCTAGTTCCAGTGCAGCGCCTCCACCTCATCAGGGTCCCTGCGTCCGCATGGGGATGATCCTGACGAGGAACTCCTCCGTGGTGCTCCTCTCTGTACACTCACTCCACACATGTACACGAGAGGGTTTGTGGTTGAGAACATCTTTATTGAGTGATGTGGGCTAGCTGCCCCTCGCAGTAGAGATCTAGCCACTCATGATCAATCTCTGTGCTTCCCTTCAAAGGTGTATCTCTCCTTAGATAGGGATTCCCTATCCCTGCAGGGATCACTGCCCTGTGCCAGGTCCCTGGACACAGTCTCCTCTGGAGTTACTACAACATAACTAAACTCTGGCAGAACTAATCCTCCTCTCAGCAGAACTCAGGTCCCAGGTAGAACTCTGACTCCACTAGAACTCCGGCTTGAACTCAGATAGAACCAACTTTTAGAAACAGTGCTGTGCCTTATGTAACTTCTGAGGCTGACACACCTCTGACATCACTAATCACGGAGTCAGAGCATGTGACCAGTCCCATCCATACACAGGGCACCCCACCAGGGTGTGAGGGCAAACCTCCATAATTACTGCTGGCATGCCCACAACTTACCAGGCCTTACTGTCAGCAGGAGAGATGACTGTAGCCATTTTACATGACCGCTACATATATATATATATATATATATATATATATATATATATATATATATATATATATACCATACGATGCCGGTTGCAACATGACATCAAGGGACAGCACGCAGGTAAGTAAATCAAAAATGTTCTATATTTGATAGAAGACACAAAAACCGACGTTTCGGTCCCCCAGTGGGACCTTTCTCAAGGTGGTGCAATTGAATGCAGTGCACAATACATATTTATACCCCAAACCCCAGTGCAATTCAACAAAACCAATCACAGTTAATAAGCCTCACCTGCCTATGTGACATGCATCCACAGTATCAGCAGGTAAAGAGCGTCCATTTGAATATATTAACTCTATATTTGTTTACCTGATATGTGTTTAGGCATGCGCAAAAGGCTCAGGAATTGCATAATGTTACTGCTGAGAGACTACATAAGTCTGCCAGACCCAGCGATATCTTGGATAACCGGAGAGAGTGCGCATGGGCTAAACTGATCTGGAGCTGATACCTGGATAGATTAACTATTTCAGGGACGTGCAAAATACACATTGTAACTGCAAGTTAAGCGAAACATGTGAAACACCTGATGTGCTCACCGTAAATGTGCAAAAAAATGTGAGGGAATAAAACATATATACACAAGTGTGGATGACGTGGCTGACTGGAATCTAGGTCAATATATAAATGCTGAAAGCACTCAACCATTTAACGCCTAATGCATAGTGTAAGAAATGATAATGCAATGATGACTCTATGCATCCTGTCAGGAAGCGACACCTTAAAAACCAACAAAAATACATAATGCAGACAATGGCAAATAGAGAAACTGGTAATAAATTAGAATAAATGCTGTGTCACACTGTCAGCAAACATTGCCACAGGTGGCTCTTAACTAAAAGGGACCTGAGGTATCTGACACACTGTAATGCACCAAATACGTATGGTTAATGCACCAGCATACATAGAAAGTGAAACAGTGCATCAAAGCATAATAATTTGCACAAACAAAAAAGACAGTATATAAATGCTGAAAGCACTCAGCAATAGAACGCATAATGCTTAGTGTAAGAAATGATAATGCATTGATGACTATGTATCCTTTCAGGAAGCGACACCTTAAATACCAACATAAACACATAATGCAGACACTGTCACATGGAGAAACTAGTGATAAATTGAAGGCAGAATAAATGCTGTGTCTCTCGCTCTCAGCAAACATTGCCACAGGTGGATCTTAACTGCAAGGGACCTAAGGTGCCTGACATGATGGAGGAAATGCGGCTAACTGGCTGACACCCCAAGGCAGTATGCACTGGTTTTGCTGTTAAAGATGAATCCTAGTATCAGCAGGCAGCTCAATGGGACAGGTGCGGAGATTACAGGAAACAGCTTAATCTGAAGTCCTCATTTAGACCCCGTGGGCTCAATGTGCCCAAACTGTAGATGAGTCTGGCTTCAAGCTGTAGTAGTGTTCTGTTGCGATTCCCTCCTCTCCCCGACATCCGTGCCTGGGCAATTGGCATACAACGCAAGGTGGCGAGCCCATGCCTCTTCTCTTTGTAATGTCTTGCTACTGGTTGATGTGACAAATCCTCCTTTTTTTTCAGTATCAGCCAGTGCCTTCTGTATGGCAGAACGATGTAGGGCTAATCTCTCTTTAAGCATCCTCATTGTCTTTCCCACGTAATAAAGGCCACATGGGCATTGTATAAAATATACAACGTATTTGGATTCACAATTCATTGTATCCTTGATCTTCTGGCGGATGCCAGTGTGAGGGTGTGGATAGGAATTCCCCAATATCAAGTACTGGCAGTTGATGCAACCGTGACATTTATACACGCCTGCTGGTCTGGATAGCCACATTGGTTTTGCAGCATACTTGGCGGTAGGATCTGCTTTTGTAAGGTAGTTGCCCAGGTTTCGGCCCCTTTGATAGCAGAATCTGGGTGGTTTGATAAAGTTGTTACCAATCACTTTGTCATTGGTCAAGATGTGGCTATGCTTACGTATGCACCTCTGTGTGGCTATCCAGACCAGCAGGCGTGTATAAATGTCACGGTTGCATCAACTGCCAGTACTTGATATTGGGGAATTCCTATCCACACCCTCACACTGGCATCCGCCAGAAGATCAAGGATACAATAAATTGTGAATCCAAATACGTTGTATATTTTATACAATGCCCATGTGGCCTTTATTACGTGGGAAAGACAATGAGGATGCTTAAAGAGAGATTAGCCCTACATCGTTCTGCCATACGGAAGGCATTGGCTGATACTGAAAACAAGGAGGATTTGTCACATCAACCAGTAGCAAGACATTACAAAGAGAAGAGGCATGGGCTCGCCACCTTGCGTTGTATGCCAATTGCCCAGGCACGGATGTCGGGGAGAGGAGGGAATCGCAACAGGACACTACTACAGCTTGAAGCCAGACTCATCTACAGTTTGGGCACATTGAGCCCACGGGGTCTAAATGAGGACTTCAGATTAAGCTGTTTCCTGTAATCTCCGCACCTGGCCCATTGAGCTGCCTGCTGATACTAGGATTCATCTTTAACAGCAAAACCAGTGCATACTGCCTTGGGGTGTCAGTTAGCCGCATTTCCTCCATCATGTCAGGCACCTTAGGTCCCTTGCAGTTAAGATCCACCTGTGGCAATGTTTGCTGAGAGCGAGAGACACAGCATTTATTCTGCCTTCAATTTATCACTAGTTTCTCCATGTGACAGTGTCTGCATTATGTGTTTATGTTGGTATCTAAGGTGTCGCTTCCTGAAAGGATACATAGTCATCAATGCATTATTTCTTACACTACGCATTATGCGTTCTATGGCTGAGTGCTTTCAGCATTTATATACTGTCTTTTTTCTTTGTGCAAATTATTATGCTTTGATGCACTGTTTCACTTTCAATGTATGCTGGTGCATTAACCATACGTATTTGGTGCATTACAGTGTGTCAGATACCTCAGGTCCCTTTTATTCAAGAGCCACCTGTGGCAATGTTTGCTGACAGTGTGACACAGCATTTATTCTAATTTATTACCAGTTTCTCTATTTGATATTGTCTGCATTATGTATTTTTGTTGGTTTTTAAGGTGTCGCTTCCTGACAGGATGCATAGAGTCATCATTGCATTATCATTTCTTACACTATGCATTAGGCGTTAAATGGTTGAGTGCTTTCAGCATTTATATATTGACCTAGATTCCAGTCAGCCACGTCATCCACACTTGTGTATATATGTTTTATTCCCTCACATTTTTTTGCACATTTACGGTGAGCACATCAGGTGTTTCACATGTTTCGCTTAACTTGCAGTTACAATGTGTATTTTGCACGTCCCTGAAATAGTTAATCTATCCAGGTATCAGCTCCAGATCAGTTTAGCCCATGCGCACTCTCTCCGGTTATCCAAGATATCGCTGGGTCTGGCAGACTTATGTAGTCTCTCAGCAGTAACATTATGCAATTCCTGAGCCTTTTGCGCATGCCTAAACACATATCAGGTAAACAAATATAGAGTTAATATATTCAAATGGACGCTCTTTACCTGCTGATACTGTGGATGCATGTCACATAGGCAGGTGAGGCTTATTAACTGTGATTGGTTTTGTTGAATTGCACTGGGGTTTGGGGTATAAATATGTATTGTGCACTGCATTCAATTGCACCACCTTGAGAAAGGTCCCACTGGGGGACCGAAACGTCGTTTTTTGTGTCTTCTATCAAATATAGAACATTTTTGATTTACTTACCTGCGTGCTGTTCCTTGATGTCGTGTTGCAACCGGTATCGTATGGTCTGTTATTGCTTTATGGGATAAGCACCAAAACATATTTACTTGCATATGGTGTGCCGGCTGTGCATTGGATTATACACATACACATACACAGTGTTCGACAAACCTATATATTTGCACGCCCCGGGCGAGTGGATTTAACATCGTGGCGCGCTCCTATTGGCCCAAGCAGCACACGTGTGGTACTAGGTGGCGAGTAGATTTTTTTATTGGGCGAGTAGATTTTTTGCTGATTTGTCGACCACTGCACATACACATACACATATATATATATATATATATATATATATATATATAAACACACAGTGCTCGACAAACCCGGTCGCCCACTCGCCAGCTGCGATCGGATATTGGCTCGTGGCCAGTAACTTTTCCCCTGCTCTGCAATAAAAAAATTCCCTGCTCAAAAAAAAAAAAAAAAAAATCTCTTGCTCGAAAAATAAATAAATCCCTCTATCTGATTGGTTGTGACGCGGGATGGAGTTGTCAGGACTTCAAACCGCCCTTCCTTCTCTGCACGGGTAAGTTATGATGGGGGGGGAATTGTGCGTGTGTCTGCTGCTGCTGCTCCTCCTCTATATATCCTTCTGTATAATTGTGTCAGCTCCTGTAACTTACAAGACCTGCCCTGATCCGGTCATGGAGGATTTTGAACAATGCTTGAGGTGGGGGGAATTTAATGCACTTTAAAATATTTATATATACACTGATACATTCTGCCCCTGGTCCCTGGCGCTCCCGCTGTTCCGTGCGGTTCGGGAGATACCCCCCTCCGGCACTTTCCCGCAGTCAGCGCGGGTCGGGAGATACCCTCCCCCCCTCTCCCCTCCGGCGTTCTCCCGCTGTCCCCGCGGGTCGGGAGATACCCTCCTCCCCTTTGGCACTCTCCCGCTGTGCGCGCGGGTCGGAAGATACCCCCCCTACCCCCCAGCACTCTCCCGCTGTGCACGCGGGTCGGAAGATATCCCCCCCCCTCCCCTCCGACGCTCTCCCGCTGTCCCCGCAGGTTGGGAGATACCCCCCTCCCCTCCGGCACTCTCCCGCTGTGTGCACGGGTTGGGAGATACTGCCCCTCCCCCTTCCAGCGCTCTCCCGCTGTCCTCACGGGTCGAGAGATACCCCCCACTCCCCTCCGGCACTCTCCCGCTGTTCCCGCAGGTCGGGAGATATCCCCCCCCCCTCCCCTCCGGCACTCTCCCGCTATCCCCGCGGGTCGGGAGATAGTAGCCGAGTGTTTCTCTCTCCCTTCCAGCGCTCCTGAGATACTGTGAGGTACTGAGAGAGTGTGTGTGTGTGTGTGTGGGGGGGTGTGGGTGTGTGTGTGTATATGTGAGAGAAAGAGAGTGTGTGTGTGTGTATGTGTATGTGAAAGAGTGTGTGTGTGTATGTGTATGTGAAAGAGTGTGTGTGTGTATGTGAGAGTGTGTATGTGAGAGTGTGTGTGTGTGTGTGTGTGTGTGTGTGTGTGTGTGTGTGTGTGTGTGTGTGTGTGTGTGTGTGTGTGATTGAGAGAGTGTGAGTGTGAGTGTGAGTGTGAGTGTGAGTGTGAGTGTGAGTGTGAGTGTGTGTGTGTGTGTGTGTGTGTGTGTGTGTGTGTGTGTGTGTGTGTGTGTGTGTGTGTGTGAGAGAGAGATTGAGAGAGAGTGTGTGTGTGTATGGGAGAGAGAGATTGAGAGTGTGTATGTGTATATGGGGGAGAGAGAGAACGTGTGTGTGCAGGACACCAGAGGTAACCCCCCCAGTCACCCATCCCACCCCCCACGCAGTCAGTAATTCTACCCCCACCCAGTCACCCAGTCAGTAATCCCACCCAGTCACGTCAATAATCACACCCCCCACCCAGTCACCCAGTCAGTAATCCCACCCCCACCCAGTAATCCCACCCAGTCACCCAGTCAGTAATCCCATCCAGTCAGTAATACCACCCAGTCAGTAATCCCTCCCATTCACCCAGTCAGTAATCTCACCCAGTCAGTAATCCCACCCCCACCCAGTCACCCAGTCAGTAATCCCACCCAGTCAGTAATCCCACCCAGTCACCAAATCAGTGATCCCGCCCAGTCACCAAGTCAGTAATCCCACCCAGTCACCCAGTCAGTAATCCCACCCAGTCACCCAGTCAGTAATCCCCACCAAATCAGACACCCCCCTCCCACCCAATCCCCCAGCCAGTCACCCCCCCCCCCTCTCCCAGTGTCTCTCCCAGTGTCTCTCCCTGTGTCTCTGTCTCTTTGGGTCTCTGTCTCTTTGGGTGTCTCTCTCTGTGTCTCTCCCTGTGTCTGTCTCTCTTTGGGTCTCTCTCTGTGTCTCTCTCTGTGTCTCTCTCTGTGTCTCTCTCTGTGTCTCTCTCTGTGTCTCTCTCTGTCTCCCACACTCTGGATATCTTATTTACCCTATATATATATATCTTAACTGCCCTATACTACACCGAAATAACCGATACTGCTTTCTTCCAGATCTGACTCTGGAGCTTCACACGGGAGACATCGGAATTCCCCCTAACCCAGAAGACAGGTAGGGAACACCTCCCCATCAACATATAACATTGCAGGAATGAGGGTACCTGGACATTGAGGGACTGCGGATCAGGTAAGATCCAAGGCGGGATTGCTGCTTTAGATATTGTGAAGATGGGGCGTCCAGACACTGGTTAATGGGTGCAGGAAAATACACACACACACGTAACAAGGACTAATTGTAGTAAAGTATAAATGTAATACAATAAACTTATGTCAAAAAAGAATGTTTATGTCATTTTTATCACGGGTTGCCAAGCAACCACTGGCTATAAATACGAGCTCTGTCCACTCAGTATCAGCCCCTTGAGAAAGTCGCCCTTTGGTGACGAAACGTGTCAGGGATTCCTATTGCGCAATTGCGTCATTACGACGTTGCGCACGAGGCAGTTGGAAGCGCGAGATTCCCTGTGTAGCCATCCAAGTGGAAGAGGCGATCTACGGAATCATAAGGACTGCATTTTTCTCGGCGAACTACACCACTGGCCTCCTGTGAACATTACCATCTCCACGCAGCCCTGAGGGAGCCAAGATCTGTGGACGTTTGCAGTGTAAAGACCGGATGGTGGTGAATTATTCACACAATGTTTTAATTGAATTTTACTCTTGTGAGTGTATTTCTTCCCCCCCTTTCCTTCCCCTTTTAATATTAAATCAACAGTATTATGCTATGGGGCGTGCGCTCTCTCCTCTTTCTAGGTATCTTGGATGTGGTTCATCCAATTTGAGAGCAGTCGAAGACCCCCACACCAGCATCAATTATCTACAATTTTTCATGGACTGATCTAAAAAGGACTGGTTCGACGCTTTCCTTTTCTTTTTACACTTTTTTGCACTTTTCACACATTTTTTTATATATATTCTGTGGGGTATTGTGATGTATTTCTGTTGATATATATATATATATATATATTATATATATATATATATATATTTTAGAAATAGATACACCTGCACTTATTACACAGCTCAGTTTATTCAAATTTATTAACACTTTAGTCACTATTACGTATATCACTATTAATACTTTGGCGCTACATTCTTTGTTTTATATATATATATATATATATATATATATATATATATATATATATATATATATATATATATATATATATATAAACATATACCATATACAATGGTGGTGGGGACAATGAGTCTGTACTTGTGTTACTGATTCTCCCAATACAAACATTGCATTTTATTAAACACGATTATATATTGTGATGCCCACACCACGTTGCAGTCTCTTTTGTCCCAAGTTAAGGCCGGAAACACTATTTTCTAAGCAGGGGTTTATTTACAGGGATTAAATCGAACAACGGGCCCACAGTCCCTTTAAGAAAACCAAATAATAAAATCCTATCCCTTTCAGGGATCCAACTACATATTCAGCTTCAACCCTCACTAACCCGGATGGATAGCTAAGCTCATTCCACCCCAAACAGATATTATTATTGCTGAGCATATAAAGTCTCTGAATACAGCAAATAAGGGTTTGGGTTATCTGTAAATCCAAGTTTTGGCGCAGACGTCACTGGTTCAGCACAGTCTATTGTCCTTCCTTCTCGCTGGGATTCTGCCCCACAGTAGTTCAGAGAAACTCCTGTAGGTCCTCTGTAACCAGATGTCACTGCTTCAGCACAGCTCTCGTACCCATTTTATTTGTTGAAATACATGCAACATATACAATACAAAAACATGAAATATTACATACTACACAGAAAAAATACACAAATCTAAAATATCAAATATTCATAGTCCCACTCTGCAATACCACAGGGAAAGTTAGACCTAATACTGTTACTATTCACAGTGTCACCTGAAAAGGCTGCTTGGGGTCAGTGGGCAGATACATCTTTTTTCCTTACAGTATCCACTATGTCCTCCTCTCCCTCACTTTTGGGGGCTTCTGATGCTTCTCCCTCTTCCATAATGTCCCCTCAGGTCAGTACATGAAAGGCATTAGAAGTGAAAGTCCCTGAAATCTCCACAGTGTGTCTTTTGCCCCTGACCTTTTTCTTTGGTGAGGTTACACACTTCCATCCTGCCCCTGTTGGCTCCTGCTCCACCATCTGCTCAGAGGATATCTCCAGCCCAGTACTCTCTTTATTACCTGGAGCCTTACATGTTTCTGGAGATCTATTCCCATATGCATTTATCCCTGTATCTGGCAACAAAGAAGAGGGCTGAAAAAATACATGGGTGTCCTCCACTACAGGGGTCTCCTCTGCTAGGGCTGTCTCAATGTCTTCGGGGCAATTATTATGCGCTGAATCAGGACATTCCCTAAACGAATGACCCTGTCCCCCGCACAAATTACAAAGTACAACATTAGGACAGAGAACGGTTATGCCCCAGAACCCCACACTGACTGCACTTAATTTTGTCACAGCTTGCACTTAAATGTCTGTTGGATCCACATTTGAAACAAAGTGTGGGCTGGCCACTGTAGAAACAGACCCCTCTGTCGTCCCCCCAATAAAGAGGGAATTTGGAAGATGGTGAGCAATACCATATTTTTCCCGCAGTTTGACTTTACACCTCTAGCCCCCCGTCCACATCCACCCTCCATCCCAGGTCTCCTCCTCTATTTTTTCCAAGTCAGAAAGTAAAGTACATTGTCGCTGTAACCAATATATAATGTCCTGCTTAGCAACAGCCTCATTGCGAAAAATAAGTCACTATTTTAGTTGCTGGACGACTCACGGAAATGGTCACAAAGTCTTTCCACAGGTCTGTGAGTTTCAAGTCCTCAAATCTATGCCAAAAAGCTTCCAACAGATCACCCCTTTTAAAGCTTATATCATACTCCCTGCTACCTGGGGTGTGTATAAAGGCAAAAATGTCTGAGGCCTGAAACCCCATAGATTTCAGTGATTTCCCCAGTACCTTTACATCGTAGTCTCACCCCATTTATCTGTTTGGCTGTGGGGCTTGGAAACTGGGGGTAACTGCTGGACCCTGGACCGGCACCTCTCCATGCAGACTCCGTGCTCTGCCTGCCTTCTGCTCTCTCTGGTCTGTGGAGAGGAGACCTAAATAAAAGGTATTATACCCGCCTGATTAACCCCAACTAGCATTGGGAATTAAGGGGTTAATAGTATTTGCACTGCACTGCTGTATTTGCCCTGTCCCAGTCTTCTTAACTCCCATTTGCAGGCTATTCCCTGCCTGCTGTAATAGAAGTAAATGCAATGTGTGCTATATTCTTTTGAGGCACAAGATGGCATGGTGAGCGCCCAAGCCAGTGCTGTGTATGGGAGGTCTGCTGTATCATATGGGTATCAATTTCAAGCTCTTGACTCCGTAACCGCAAGTCAATTGAATAAGTGGCTTGCGGTTAGACTGGAAGTGCTTTTACCGATACAATGTATACGTACCTCGTTAGCCCGCAGAACTTGAAAGTAAGTAAGTCAATGGCCGTGGGAAGTAGGTCAATTGACGTGGGAACTGGGTGAACTTGAGTTCCCACAAGAAAGCCGTTTCAATGAAGCAGACTAATTCGCGAACGGAGGCACCCTGGTTTTTGGTGGACAAGTATAAACAAATAAAACATACATGTAAAAATTACAGTTGTGGTACACCTAGAACATGATGTTTTAATAAGGTTTGCAATACTGTGAATTTAAAATGTACAGGCAGGTACAGTTTTTTCTGTGAGCCCGGGAAAAAATCCTTTGGCATGTAAATATGCTTGGGGTGAATGAGCTGAGGGTATTTTCTTTCCTGCACTTCAAAGGGGTCCGGCTAAGCCATTGACCCTCAGTCTAACGAAGTGACAGGGATGAAAAACGTCAGAGTACCAAAGTGTAAACATGGCTTGAATCTTGATGAGTGCTAGATCCCGGCCATTGACACCTTGGGGCCAAACCCCAGACTAAGGGGCGCCAGAAAAAGGGTGTATCCCAGGTATGCTAAGTTGCATGGGTGTCAAAGTTGTTAAGGGTAGGGAAAGGGGAAAGGGAAAAGGGGAATGGAGGCTCCCGCATCAGCTAGTAAAATAAGTAATGTGAATGAGGTAACTCACAGACTGGTGCAATAGAGGATATATATAGTTAACAACATAGACGAACAGGAAAGATCCTCCTTGAATGCACTCAGAAAGGTAAGTCAACGTGATATGGTTGATAATATTAAAAAACCTTTTAATCACACATATAGTAAAACATCTTGTATAGAGGGAAATGGCAGAAAGTAATCCACGACCAGTCCCTATTGACAAACCAAGAAACAATTTTCCCAAATAAATACACGGGAGATAATGAGGTATGACACTACATCGCCGATATGTGGGCTAGAGGGCTGCCAGTAGTAATCACAGTGTAACTTCAGACTAGAAATTCTGTTCTATAAAGCAGATAATCTATTGTCAAAAAATCAGCACACCTGAATAAATGGTATGCTGATGCTGGATCTGAAGAGGTGTGTTAATAGGCAGTTGGTAGGTCAGAAATAAATACCTACATGGATACACATAGACCACAAAGTATATAGGTGTATGTCTGCTCCTGAACGGGGTGAAATCAATATATAATGTGGAAGATAATACACACAACATAAAAAATGTCTAAAACCACATACATAGCTAATTGCTGCGTGGCTTGATGGTGTTTGACTTTGCATAGGGCAGGCACAAAATGTGCTCAACTGATGCCCTGAGGCACGGTTCTGAGACCGTATCCAGTTATAGCCTCAGAAAAGTAACGGTCATAAAATGCAAAGGTCACTGAATAACGCTAAGTGGAATTTGCCAATGCTTTGCTAGTGATATAAAGCAAATACAGAAGGACTGAACCATAGTACATATAGCATAGTGTAATGTCGCCAGATATATACTGTATATATTGTTATATCCTAATTGTGTCGGCGGCATTGGATGGTGTTTGACTTTGCATAGGGCAGGCACAAAATGTGCTCAACTGATGCCCTGAGGCACGGTTCTGAGACCGTATCCAGTTATAGCCTCAGAAAAGTAACGGTCATAAAATGCAAAGGTCACTAAATAACACTAAGTAGAATCTGCCAATGCTATGCTAGTAATATAAAGCAAATACAGAAGGACTGAACCATGGTACATATAGCATAGTGTAATGTCGCCAGATATATATATATTATTTATTATACCCTAATTGTGTCGGCGGCATTAACCCCCTGATAGTAGAATGATCAAGGGGTAGCCTGTCAGGGAGTGTACTATAATGCTTACAACTCCGCGGTGTAAGTAACCGCTCTAAATAGCAACTGACTGGCTAACCATAATGTCTACTTAGCTTGGGGGAGAAAGGCTGTGGTCCGTTCCTGCATCTCTCATTCCAACAGTGTATAGATTGAGGGCAGGGTGCCGGGACAAGGAATTACAGCCTGCATGTTCAGCTGCTGCAACCGCGCCGGTCTCGTCCCACTGCTGGGAGGCGTCCGCTCAGCGTGATGACGTCACCACGTACCGCTGACCTCTGACCTCGGCGGCATTGGATGGTGTTTGACTTTGCATAGGGCAGGCACAAAATGTGCTCAACTGATGCCCTGAGGCACGGTTCTGAGACCGTATCCAGTTATAGCCTCAGAAAAGTAACGGTCATAAAATGCAAAGGTCACTAAATAACACTAAGTAGAATTTGCCAATGCTATGCTAGTAATATAAAGCAAATACAGAAGGACTGAACCATGGTACATATAGCATAGTGTAATGTCGCCAGATATATATATATTATTTATTATACCCTAATTGTGTCGGCGGCATTAACCCCCTGATAGTAGAATGATCAAGGGGTAGCCTGTCAGGGAGTGTACTATAATGCTTACAACTCCGCGGTGTAAGTAACCGCTCTAGATAGCAACTGACTGGCTAACCATAATGTCTACTTAGCTTGGGGGAGAAAGGCTGTGGTCCGTTCCTGCATCTCTCATTCCAACAGTGTATAGATTGAGGGCAGGGTGCCGGGACAAGGAATTACAGCCTGCATGTTCAGCTGCTGCAACCGCGCCGGTCTCGTCCCACTGCTGGGAGGCGTCCGCTCAGCGTGATGACGTCACCACGTACCGCTGACCTCTGACCTGACGTACGTTTCGCGCATGCTCGCGCTTTTTCAAAATTACATGTAAAAATTACAGTTGTGGTACACCTAGAACATGATGTTTTAATAAGGTTTGCAATACTGTGAATTTAAAATGTACAGGCAGGTACAGTTTTTTCTGTGAGCCCGGGAAAAATCCTTTGGCATGTAAATATGCTTGGGGTGAATGAGCTGAGGGTATTTTCTTTCCTGCACTTCAAAGGGGTCCGGCTAAGCCATTGACCCTCAGTCTAGCGAAGTGACAGGGATGAAAAACCTCAGAGTACCAAAGTGTAAACATGGCTTGAATCTTGATGAGTGCTAGATCCCGGCCATTGACACCTTGGGGCCAAACCCCAGACTAAGGGGCGCCAGAAAAAGGGTGTATCCCAGGTATGCTAAGTTGCATGGGTGTCAAGCTGACACATGTGCTTTGCAAACCGGAAAGCCTTTTTGCCCGGTTTTGCAAACTGTCGGCAAAACGGAGATTGGTGGGTTAAATATACCCATGGAGGGGATTGGGTGTACATGTTAAGGATAGACTGGTGAACCCTATAACTGTGCCCGCCAGACTACCCCAGTGTGATCCAGATACGATTCATGATGTGACTACGCTCTACGCAGGATTTCGTTCAAGTACAGCGGTAGCAGTTCCAAGACGCAAGGGGTTCATAACATCGCAACCAAGAATTTACCTCAAACTTCAGAATACGTTAGCCCTGGTTCCTACGAACTTCAACGAAATGCTTTGATTTAGCAAAATTATTAGATCGGCAACTTGCGATCTAGCCAAGTGGACTTTAAACAGAGACTGCATTTCTTACGCTTTCTTGCAAAGGACAATTTATTTTGTTTCTCCATCCCAGTAAGTGTTGTATTAAGTGTATTCTGATGTTGTCGTGTGTTTGTCTAGCAAGGAAATAAATCACAATTTATTTTGCCTCCCTGTTGCGTTCAATCGAGATTCCCAAAATATAAAAAGCGTTGATAAGTTTGTGTCAACCGTGACACGGTCTCTCTCCAGCTTCCCCTGGTATGCTCCTCTGTGCTGCACCGTCTGTGGCTGGTGATGGCCTCTATGCTGCACCGTCTGTGGCTGGCTCTGGTCTCTCTCCTCCACTGCAGCTGCTACTGGCTGCATCCTCTGTGGCAGTAATGTCCTCTGTAGTGTTTTCTCCTGAGGCTGCACAGATAACAGCTGCAGCTCCTCATTACTCCCTCCCCCGCACAGACTGTGCTTCCTTGGTGCTGCTTGCTGGCTCTTGTGCAGGTTCAAAGTATTCATCACTCAGGCTGCTCTCTGACAGTGCCACTTCTGCTGTGTTTGCAGCACTCTGGCTGCCCTGATAGTGTTAGCTCTGCAGGGTTTGCTGCACTCTGGCTGTTCTCTGTTAGTGAGGACTCACTAATTACACACACACACTGTCTGTACCTGCTCAGGGGTGTGAGCTGCTGTTTCTTGCTTCTCTGCTTGCTCAGACTCCCTTTCTGCTCTGCTGGTCTCAGGGGTCTGTATTTGGGAGACCCACTCTGTACTGCAGCTGCTGCTCCCTGGCGAGTAGTATTGGATCCTGCGGACACTGCGGGGGTTACATACCGTGTCATCTTTTCTCTCCTCTCTCAGGTAGATCTCTGGGCCTCTCTCCAGAGAGCTGCTCCGCCCCTGTGCCTGGGCATTGGGGCTCACAGGTGCCTCATCTGGCTCACTTCTCATGACCTCTTCCAGTATTCCTGGCTCTGCTCCCTGCTGACTTTTTCTTTTGCTTTATTTTACTTAACACTGCCTTCATTTTCATCTCTGTGTCTGTAGACACGTTTTTCTTTCCTTTAGCTGCATTTCTCAGCAGCCTTACTCCTTTCACTCCACCTGAGGCTGCATCCATGATCAGTCCCAGACTCCTCTCCGACACACAGCTCTGTCACTGCACCATCTCTCTCAGCAATTTTATTTATTGAAATACATGCAACATATATACAATACAAAAACACACTGTCAAAATATTACATACTTACATTGGGAGGGGAAGAAAAACAAATTCAATACAATTGTTTCAAATATATACATTTCCCCACAGTTTTTCCCACTGTTTCTGTTCTATTCTACTTTTTTCCCTCTGTTTCTGCCCTCTGATCTGAGCCACCATCATTTGTAGCGTTTCCTCCTCGGAAAGTTCTTTCCTTCTTACTGACACTAAAGCCCGGATGTCCAAAGGTGGTACAAAATGGTGGCATTGATCACTCTCAGGGTGCTGGTGTTAATGCCCAGATATTTAGAAGCAAACCCAAACACTATCTCTGCATATGTCTGTGAATGCAAATGTTTTATTCCTAGTCTGTGTGCGGCTTTTCCCCAAACTGCCTGTGAGAAGTTACAATCCTTTATAAGATGCTCTAAGGTCTCCCATTGGCCAACACACCTCTCCCTGGGACAATCCTTGCTCGCTTCCTTCTGGTGCTTCCCATTTGTCATGACATAGTTCTTCCCATGACTTGTCAACCACAAAACATCTCTCGTTTTCCAAGGGATCCGCTTCTCCCTGAAAATCCCCCTTGCCTCCTGAGCTCTGACTGACGGACAATGGAAAAACCCAACTAGCGCTAAGAAGGCCCTACCTAGGACCGTTTTATATAACACTTTCCTGGGAGTGTCCATTAGTTCTTTCGCAGTTAAATTCCAACTTCTTATTTGTTTAACAACTTTCTTCATATAAACTGGAGGATTATACATATTAGTTATTATTATTATTACCAGGCCCCCTGTGAACCAGTCTCTTAGAGCCCAAAACCTTGTTTTTAGCATTGATGGCCACAAGAGTGTGTCTTTGTTGCCGACTACAGGAACTATATTCTGGTATAGAAAATGTAAACCAAAAAACAATTCCGCATTCACCATATTTTTACCCCCATGTTCAACTCCTAAGTAAACAATGTTTCTTTTCATTGGATTAAGGCGATTGTCACGGGAGACCAGGACTAGCACCAGGGATCAATATCAATATATAATATTATATATAACAAAATAAACATAAAAGAACAGAGCAATCTCCTGATCGAAATGATTTCTTGAAATGTCATACTGCTAATAAGTATGTACCACTAGAAACCTGCACTCCTTTTTTAGAGATGAGCGGGAAAATAAATGGTGGGAGAGAGCATGTGAACCAAACACAACCAATACTAAACCCATTAATAGGGAAAAGGGAAAGGTCAATCAGCCAGGAGGTAGAGGAGGACGAAAAGCAAAAAACGAAGAGGTGCACAACATAGAACAGAATTATGAGGGTGTTTTCAATTTGAGCATGAAAATACTTACAATTGAAGAAAAGCGGGTGTTATGTAAAGGCCTTGCTTTTGCACCGTCAAATAAACTCATAAAGCATTTGATACATATATAAATGTGGGGAAGTTCGTTAGGAATCTATCCCTAAAAAATACTTTATTAAACAACAAGTACACACTGAATCAAAAGGTGTATGTATCACGTCCACTGTAGTAAAATCTACTCCATGCACCACGTTCAAAAGGAAGTCTACATTCTATCCTAGTTACCTCAAAGGAGGATGTTTACTGTAGATTTGTTTGAGAAATTGGTACAAGAAAACCTGGAACAATTGGAAAAATATAATACATTTATTAAACAGAATCTGAATATTGGTCAATATAAAGCCATTAAGTCCCTCAGAGATGACACCTCAATAGTGATAAAATCAGTGGATAAAGTTGGGGGTGTATTTGTCCTTGATAAGGACAGCTACATTAAGGAATCTCCGAGGTTACTTAATGACACGGACACGTACTTAAAATTAATTAAGAATCCCACGGATGAATTCCTTTTGGCGTTGGAGAACCTCTTGAGTATTGGATTGAAGAAAAACATCTTGAACAAAGATGAATTTGAATTTATTTTAGTTAGGAAGCCCATATTACCCGTTTTTTTTTATTATTTACCCAAATTACATAAAGATGCTGTTAACCCTTCCGGAAGAACCATTATTTTGGGGGTACAATCCATTACTTCAAACCTTTCAGCTTATATAGATTTTTTTTCTCCAGAAACCAGTTCAGAATCTTAAATCACATCTTAAGGACACCACACATATACTTCATTTGTTGGAAGATATTATTTGGTAAAATAAGCACATTTTGGTCACATGCTACGTGACCTCCATTACACTGTTATAGAGCATGAACATGGTGTCACCGGAGACCAGGACCCATACCAGGGATCAATAACGCCAGACAGAACACAAGAGTTTATAAAATTAATTTATTGGAAAAACATATCCACAACTATACAAAAGACCCAAACATCACACATACCCAACTGGGGAAACTGGGGAATATCCTGCTTAACTAGTCGCAGGGACCTACTTGCAGAGATTTCCCCTGTTCTCTTTCTTTGCCCAGTGCCTACAGGACTGGTTTTCAGGCCTGAGACCAGCACTGGATTGGACACTGCAGTTTCTCACTGTCACAGCAACACCTCTGTAACTCTCTGCAGGCTCTCTCTGCTAGGGGTCTCCATCCCCACCTTTTTATATACTTAAACCATAATATTGCAACACTCAGGGCCAGGAGCTGCCTACATGCCCAGCCCTGATTGGTGGGTAGGACTGCAACATAACAGTTGCAACAATTCTACTGCAAACATATTAACCCGATTCCTGAGGTGCTGGAACAAAGCCAAGACATACATATATTATATACATAACATATAATACAATACCAATGTATTACTGACAGGTAGGGGTAATGGCAGACTTAACCTTTATAAACAGCAGCCATATTTCCCCCTACCGTCACACCTCGGCCCTTTAGCGGAGAGCTCTGGCGTAGCGACCCCAACGGGTTCATCCCCAAGCATGACGCTTCAAGGTCAGAGCTAAGCCGGACCGGGAACGTCCTGCCGGGAAAGTCCATCGGCATTGCAGTGCTCACTCCCTTTTTTGTGCTGAACGGTAAAGTCATATTCTTGGAGGGTCAGACTCCACGCAGCAGCTTGGCGTTATCCCCTGACACCCGCTGTAACCAGCTCAGGGGGTTGTGGTCAGTATTGACCGTAAACGGGCGGCCATACACATATGGTTGAAGCTTCCCGAGGGCCCATACTATAGCCAGGCACTCTTTCCCAACCGTAGCATAAGCAGCCTCCCGATCTAATAACTTGTGGCTCAGGTACACTATGGGGTGTTCAACCCCATTGGCACCCACCTGACTCAACACTGCACCAATGCCAAAGTTAGAGGCATCAGTTTGAATCAGGAACCGCTTATCATAGTCGGGAGCTGCTAGGATCAGAGCGCTTGCCAGGGCAGCCTTGAGAGCTGAGAAGGCACCCCTCAAACTCCGGTGACCAGGTTACCGTGTGAGGGAGACTCTTCAGCTCTAACCCCTGAGTGCTGCGCCTCATACGCTAGCAAGTTGGCAATCAGCTGCGTCTTGTTGCGGTTTCCGGTAGGTATTCCGCACTCCTCACACCGGAGAACGATCCGGTCCTTGGTCCAGGACCGATACTTGGCTGGCATCCTTGTAGTCTTGTCTGTACGTTGACTAAACTACAGGGACTGGTAAGGG
The DNA here is from genome assembly GCF_040206685.1 of Ascaphus truei. Taxonomy (NCBI): domain Eukaryota; kingdom Metazoa; phylum Chordata; class Amphibia; order Anura; family Ascaphidae; genus Ascaphus; species Ascaphus truei. Next base: position 28,918,710 of record NC_134497.1, read on the forward strand.
TGTGTGTCTGAGTATTGTACATTTGTAACTCTGAGTTCTGTGGTCTTCAAAATGGAGACCTCACTCCGGACAGATATTCCCTGAAGAATATCGGTGCTAAGTCTGGCAATCCCACTGCTGCCACCAGAAAATAGCCTGTCACGGGAGACCGGGACTAGTACCGGGGATCAATATCACCAGACAGAACACGAGAGTTTATAAAATTAATTTATTGGAAAAACATATCCACAACTATGCAAAAGACCCAAACATCACACGTATCCAACTGGGGAAATTGCGGATTATCCTGCCTAACTAGTCGCAGGGACCTATTTGCAGAGATTTCCCCGGTTCTTTTTCTTTGCCCAGTGCCTACAGGACTGTTTTTCAGGCCTGAGACCAGCACTGGATTGGACACTGCAGTTTCTCCCTGTCGCAACAACACCTCTGTAACTCTCTGCAGGCTCTGTCTGCTAGGGGTCTCCCTACCCACCTTTTTATATACTTAAACCATAATATTGAAACACACAGGGCCAGGAGCTGCCTACATGCCAAGGCCCTGATTGGTGGGTAGGACTGCAACAAAACATTTGCAACAATTCTACTGCAAACATATTAACCCCTGATTACTGAGGTGCTGGAACCAAGCAAAAACATACATATACAGGCAGTCCTCGTTTTACAACGCTTCGTTTTACAACAAATGGCTTATCCAACGCTATGCAATGTATACCTATGTTCATTTTTACAACGCCAAAATGGCTTGTCAAACGCTCTTACAACAGTGTGTGTGTGTGTGTGTGTGTGTGTGTGTGTGTGTGTGTGTGTGTGTGTGTGTATATATATGTATATATATATATATATATATATATATATATATATATATATATATATATATGTGTGTGTGTTATATAATATTATATTATACTATATATTACATATGTTATATTTTATACATCACCATCAAACCAGCAGATAAAGGAGGCGCAGTGGTGCTTATGAACACAAATAAATACATAGAAGAAGGCAATAGACAACTCACAGACAACACCTACTACAAGAAACTCACGCATGATCCAACCCAGGAATATACAAAGCAACTCATGAATCTCATTCAAACATTCCCAAACCACCTGCAAACACAATTGAAGCAACTAATACCTGACAACCCAGGAGTTGGGATCTTCTACATGCTTCCTAAAATCCACAAACCAGGAAACCCCGGCAGACCAATTATAACAGGTATGGATACACTCACGGAACAAATATCAGGCTTAGTGGAGACTATCCTCAAACCTTTAGTCAGAAGCACCAACAGCTTCATACAAGATACCACAGATTTTCTCAAAAACATATAACAGGGGACCTAAAGGACATCCTTGCCCAACGCCAGATTTTATATTAAACCACTCTCCTTGACACCCATTCACTATTGGGATTCCTGATGCTCCACTATACAGAGACTTAAGCCACATTATAAATTTATTGGGGATCCCATACCTTTTTAGGACAGAAAATGGAAAAGTATGATTAACTCTATCAAAGGCTTTGCTTTGATCTATACTTAGTACATATCCCTTCATTGAGCCTGTCCTGCTATACTCAAAGATTTCTCTTACCAATAACAGGTTATCTTTATCCCTTTCATCTCACAGCACTGCCGTTCACTAATCAGCGTACCTGATACGCTACTTAACCTAATAAACAGAATCTTAGCTAAAATCTTGTTGTCAACATTTAATAATGCTATGGGTCTCCAATTTTTTAAATCATGCTTTCTACCCTTTTTATATAATAATACTAATAAAGATTCCTGCTGGGAGTTCCCTAGTTCTTGGGAAACTAAAATGGAATTGTAAAGCTGAGCTAGGAGCGGCGCTAAAACATCCTTGAAACATTTATAAAACTCAGCATTTAGACCATCTGATTCAGGAGTTTTCTTTAATTGTAAAGATGCTACGGCATCATCTAGCTCAGAGTTACTGATGGGTCTTATAAGGGCCTCTGTCTCCTCCTTATCAAGGGTTGGTAGTCTTAACTGATTTAGAAACTGCCCTCTCTCACTCAGTGCAGGGTCTCCTGATGTATACAAGTCGCTGTAGAATCTTGAGACTAGATCTAATATCTACCTATTTGTCTGCATCACTACACCCTCCTCATTTAACAGACCTGGAATTATTTTCCTCTCTCTACTCCCCTTACAGGACTCAAAGGGGTCTGGAGTATAGGAAATCTGGTTCCCAAAATTGCTCACCTCCTGTAGAGTTTTCTACCTGTTATTCTGGTCCTCTAGCATTTTCTTCCTTATTTCTGCTATCTCCATTCCCAAACCTTCTCTCCCCAGTTGTAGTTCTGAATTCAGTTTTGTCAGTTTATTTCTCAACTGAATATACTTCTGCTGTGCATTTGATATACCAACCCTAGCTTCTTTTATGAAGAACATTTTTATATCTGCTTTAACATTTTCCCACCATTCTGCATAGTTTGAAAACAAAAACTGCGTTGGATTCCTATTTATCAGAAAGGTTTCAAATCGCTGCCTTAAGGATTCCTGCTCTAACAGTTTAGAGTTTAATTTCCAAACTCCTCTACCAATATGTTGGCTTCTATAAGATTAATAGTGGCCTCTAACAAGCGTAGGTCAGTAAATGCTGCTGGCTTTAAACCAATTGTACTAATTTCAACAGCGCTGGTTACATAACTTCTATCCAAACGACTTCTGTATTCCCCCCTAATATAGGTATAACCAGGCTTGTCTGGAAACATAACTGTATATCCATCCTTAAGGTTTGCATCTCTACACATTTGATTTTAAAAAAAAAACTTCATCATATGTTATTTTTCCTTTTCTCGCTGACCGATCCGGATTATATGTTACACAATTGAAATCTCCAGCTAATAGCACCGTTTTACTTGTAAATAAATATGGCTTTATTTGTTCAAATAAGAGTTTCCTCACACGCCTTTTTGAGGTCCATAAACATTAATTGATCTATATTGTGCTTTGTCAATAACAATATCAATTAATAGACACCGACCTGGTGAAATTTCAACTAATTTTATGCACTGAAAATGTGCAATCTTAAATAAAAACCCAACACCATCATAAGAATCAGGCCCAATAGACCAAAAGGAGGCCCCATCTCTCCAATCTCTTTTAGAATTAAAAATGCCAGATGCTGAATTCAATCTAATTTCCTGTAGAAAATAAATATCATCCCATTTTTTCAATTTCCTAAAAGTAATACCACGGGAAGTTGCGGTTCTAACAGGGTTAACGTTCACAGTGCAAAACCCTACAGGCTGTATGGGGTCAGTGAGCGGACACATCTTTCTTTTTTTACAGTATCTGCTAATCCCTCCTCCTCCCCCTCACTTTTCAGGGCTTCCGGTGTTCCACCTTCCTCAATTGCATCCATAACGTCCCCCCAGGTCAATGCAGCAAAGGCATTTGAGGTGGGTATCCCTGATGACTGTAACTCCCCAGTGCAGCCCCTGCCTTTGGTCTTTTTCTTTGCTGAAGTTACATACTCCCATCCTGTCCTGTTTGCTCCTGCTCCCCTCCTGCCTCTGCTGGCCCCTGCTCCACTCCTGCCTCTGCTGGCCCCTGCTCCCCTCCTGCCTCTGCTGGTCCCTGCTCCCTTCCTGCCTCTGCTGGCCCCTGCTCCCCTCCTGCCTCTGCTGGCCCCTGCTCCCCTCCTGCCTCTGCTGGCCCCTGCTCCCCTCCTGCCCCTGTTGGTCCCTGCCCCCCTCCTGCCTCTACTGGTCCCTGCTACCCTCCTGCCTCTGCTGGCCCCTGCTCCCCTCCTGACTCTGCTGGACCCTGCTCCCCTCCTGCCTCTGCTGGCCCCTGCTCCCCTCCTGCCTCTGCTGGCCCCTGCTCCCCTCCTGACTCTGCTGGCCCCTGTTCCTCCTCCGGCTCAGAGGATATCTCCATGGCAGCAAACTCATTTATCTGGTTCTCCTCTGCTATGGCATCCCCACTGTCCTGGGGAGCATTATTATGCACCGCCTCAGGACACTCCCTAAAAGAATGGCCCTGTCCCCCACACAAATTACACAATACAATATTAGGACAGACAGACCTGTTATGCCCCAGAACCCCACACTGGCTGCACCTGATCTTGTCACAACTTGCACTCAAATGCCTGTTGGACCCACATTTGAAGCAAAGTCTGGGCTGGCCACTGTAGAAACAGACCCATCTGTCCCCCCCAATAAAGAGGGAATTTGGGAGGTGGTGAGCAATGCCATATCTTTCCCACAGTTTAACTTTACACCTCCATCCCCCAGTCCACACCCACCCTCCTTCCCAGATCTCTTCCTCTATTTTTCCAGATCAGAAAGTAAAGTACTGTACATTGTCTCTGTAACCAATATATAATGTCCTGTTTAGCAACAGCCTCATTGCGAAAAATTACAGTCACTAGTTTAGTTGCAGGACGACTCACAGGAATGGCCACAAAGTCTTTCCACACAGCTTGCATGTACTGACTGATTTGTGTGCTTGATTTGAAGTGCTGGTTGTTTAAAGTGTGTAAAAGCAAAAGAACCTGGGCGCTAACCTACAAAAACAGATCCCACAAAAAGTAATAAAGTGTGTAAAATACCAATGCAGGAAAAGGTGCCCCTAGACAATAATGAGGGAAGACTTGGGTGGCTAACAAACCCTTCTGCTGCAACCCCAATAAGGATTATCCAAACCCTAGACAAGAGCAGTAAAACAAAGAACAATGGGAGCAAGGGTTAAAGAGCAATAACAATCAGAGTTCTATACACATAGAATACACATACCTGACCTACAATGAGGTCAGGTACAATGGAGGGAGGAGGGGACATAATATATAAATATCAAACGATACTTACACGGCCAAGTGTAAGTACAGGTACAGCGAAGGTTATCTGTGATGATCGGTCTATCCTTCCCCAATCCAAACAGCGGGGGAACCGTGATTGCTGGCTGGCAATGAAGACCTTCACTCTGTCAGTCTTTTCAAAGCTCCCGCATGTGATGGTATCAAGATGGTGAGGCAGACGTGTTATCAACAAATCGATATATTTATTGGTAGGGTATACAAATAACAATGCACTTACATAACAAACTCCCAGGTCGACGCCTGTAGTAGAGTGGCAAGCCTTGCAACGAAGGTCCCTGCCTGCCTTAAAAATAAGAAATGTAAATATGATGAGGAGGACTATATTGACGAGAAGCAAAGGAAATGGGACAAGGCACCAGCCAGGGATCAAGCTAAAGGTAGGGATAGGAGTCAATCTACACCAGGAAAAGAAAGCAAGTCGACGACCAATACTGTAGCAGTCAGTAGTAGTCCATGTCAGGACACAACTGTACCACCAGTACAACAGTCAGATGAGAAAGAGAAGAAATCTATCCCAGATGTAAGAAGGCCTAATCCCCCACAGTATTATAGAGAGAGGGAAAGGAGAACTATCCCAGCACGAGCTATCACCAGGAAAGTTCGTATCATGAGAAAGACTATGGATGGGGTGATAACTATAGGTATTTTAATCATCACCATAGGAAGGGAGGTAATGATTCTTATCACCATCCCAGGGATTATAGGAACTCAAGGGATGAATAGAGGGATAGGAGGGAACGTTCTCCAAGACAAGGTAGATCCCCCAGAAGATCTAGGGAGGAAAGGCCTAAGGATAGATATGAGAATAAAAGGGATTATAGAGACAATCGGAATGATTGTCATCCACGTAGGAGTCCCATCTGGGAACGTGCCGAACGTAGCAAAGCCGCAGTATCTTTTTTAGAGCAGGCACCCCAGTCACCAATTGTGACGCAGAATCAATTCTCATGCCTGGACGATCCGGGAGTATCGGGCACATTGGAGTTGAAAGGAAAAAAAAGAGGAAGAGAGGGAAGAGAGGAAGAAGGCCCCATAGAGAGCAAAAGAGCAATGCATTAAAAGGTGTTTTTAACATTAGCAAAAAAAATTTTTAGATGAAGCACAGACTAATGTTTTAGCTAAGGGCCTCAATTTTACTCCCTCACGGGATCCTAGTGGTTTTGACCTCTTTATGGATGCCCACAAGTATTTACGCCAACTCACTGTTAAGAGATTTTTTCTCAATAAAGATGTAGGGAGCCAAAGGTCATTTCAATCCACACAGGTTGATACGACATCTAGTAGCGATGGAGTGCTAATTGATAGATTTGTACATTCTAATTTGAAGAACAAATCTAATTTTAACCCCAGTCACTGCAAAGGACACTATCTAGAGATGTTTAACCAACTTATCTTAGACGATTTCGAGAAATTAGCCAACAGTAAGACGAGGTTTCATGATAATCTGAGCAAACAGGAGAGTGAGGCATTAAAGACACTCACTGTCGATAGGAGTATCACTATTAAATCAGCAGACAAGGGCAGAGGGGTGGTGGTAATGGATACCAGCTACTACCTCTCCGAATCCCATCGGATTCTAAATGACTCCGTCACATATGAAAAATTGGAACGGGATCCATCCAAACAATATCAGGAGGAGATGCTTATTATGTTGACTGAAGGTAAACAGATAGGGATCTTGGGTGAGAAGGAATTTGCGTACCTAATGAGGGATAAACCTGTTTTGGCCGTGTTCTACTTCTTGCCCAAGATCCATAAAAAAAATTGTCGCAACCACCTGGGAGACCCATTATCTCAGGGATTGGGTCTCTCACTCAGAGCCTATCAGAGTACCTTGATTTGTATTTGCAAAAGTATGCCACCTGTGCCAGATCGTATCTGAGGGATACCTTACAAGTTTTAAAGATTCTGTCTGAAGTACAGTGGCAGGAGGAGTTAACATTGGTGACATGTGATGTCCCCTCTTTGTATACCTCCATTCAACATGACGATGGTTATGAGGGAGTTAGGAGGGCATTAGATAAGGATTCCTCAATCCCTCCTGAACAAAAACTTTTTATTGGATGGGATACGTTTTATATTGACACACAATATATTTTGGTTTGATGGGACCCTCTTTTTACAAAAATGCGGGACGGTAATGGGGACTAGGTTTGCTCCAAGTTACGCTAATATTTTTATGGCGGACTGGGAGGAGGCCAACATATGGTCAGGTAACCCCTTTGGAGCAAACCTAGTCCTATGGAGGAGGTACATTGATGATGTCATTTTTATCTGGCGAGGGAGTCAGAGTGATCTAGATCTGTTTTTGGGCCATATTAACAATAACAATCTAAATTTGGCCTTCACATCACAAAGCAGCCATAATAGCATCAACTTCCTTGATTTCACTATATACATTGAGGGCTGTCATGATAATGTCATGAGATATTGGGTATTTGTAATCCATCTGGTGCTTAAGGGGTTAATAAGCTACACTTTTAAGAAAAATACAAAATGCTGAGTCTGAAACAGGTCAGAACTGTTTCTTTGAACTGCTCTGAATTTCAAAGGGATTTACTTGGGGAGGGGGGTCCGTGTGGATGGCCCACTCAAGGTGTCAATTGAATTAATCAAGGTCTACAGACAGGGTTGGGGGAGAACAGCTTCAAGGTATTTTGTAGAAGGCGTGGGCTCATGAAGGTGCCCTAAGAAAGAATTGTACTTAAGTCTGGGCCAGATTGTTACAAGTCAGATCTGACCAGGGGCATGCTTGGAAAGCATGGCAGACCTCATCTTCTGAACCAGTGCCTCTCTGGGAAAAATCCATAGCATGTGGTAATGTACTGTATAGGATTTTCTGTTTTACCCCTTTTATTTTAAGAAGCTGTTCTGCCTTATATTGTAATTGTATGTCTATTGTGTAATACCTTTTCTGTAATTCAAGCACTGTATTTTTATATATATTAAAACATTTAATAAGTAATGCTTTGGGCTCTGAATGAACTTTGTACACGCTGGAGAGAATAACTTGCTAAATTCGGGCACATGTTACCACAACTGATATTGTGTTAAAGTGCATAGTTTTTCCTATAATAAACAGAAACCTAAGGCCCTGGAGGATATTTTAGTCTAAGATCTTTTATCATATCTGCATAACCTCAGGTGGTGTCAGTGGATAGGTATGATGTGCAATTGAGTAGGGGTTAATACTAACTCGCTGGTTCCTTGAAGAGGAGAAAGGGGAGTGTCTAGAATAGCCTTGTGTAATAACCCTGGTTGCATATCTAAAGTCACGTGCTCACTTGTTTGCTGTTCGTGGCGGTGGTATATTGGGATAGCTTGAGGAGAGATACAACTCATTTGAGGGACCCCTGAGTGGGTGAAGAGTGGGGCAGCTTGCGTCCTGTGTATAGATTCTTGATCCTGTAAGAGGGGATATTGTCCATTTGACAGACCTTTGCGGAGGTGAAGAGTGGGTGCGTTTGCGAGCGTCGTATTAACCCTTGTCCCATATGCAGGTCGCGTGCTATCAGGGGGTCGTACGTGAATAGGACAACATTGTTAAAACTAAAACTTTTTTCAAGGAAGTTGATGCTAATAATTTTCTCCTCAACAGCAGTTGTCATCATCCCTGTTTGGCCAGTTCGGGCGCATTCGCCGTAACTGCACGGAGGATGATGTCTTTAAGGAACAGGCAAATTTACTGAAAACAAAATTTGAGGAGAGGAATTATCAAACAGCTATTATTGAGAAAGCCATATCTAAGACTGCACAGCTGCCTAAAGAAGATCTACTGGTGTCTAAGATAAAAACGAACAGCCTAGACTATGTAGTACCTTTTGTCACTAAGTATAATCGAGAGGTTTATAAAATCAACAATATTTTAAAACGACACTGGCATATCCTACGTAAAGACACAGTGCTTAAAGATTATTTACCAGAGGTTCCTAGAATCATTTAAAAAAAAGCAGAAAATATAAAAGCGAAATTGGCACCTAGTGTCTTTAGGAGGGAAATACCATTTAAACCCGCCCATTGGATGCCTAAACCCGTGGGTTTTTTAACTCTTTTAACTGTAAGGCCAGTAGACAAGCATCAAAAGAGAAAATAAACTTCACTTCCAACATCACTAAAAAGAGTTTTAAGACTGATCACTTTATAGACTGTAGGACGACATTTGTCGTCTATCTTCTAGAGTGTCCATGTGGTCTCCAGTATGTGGGCTGGACTTCACGGAGTCTTAGGGTCCGCATACTGGAACACATGGGCAATATTCGCAGAGGCCTCACAACCCATAGTGTCTCCCAACATTTCAGTATTGCACATGGGGGAGATCCATCAGGATTGATATACCGGGGGATTGAGGCAGTGATAGAGAACTGGGGAGTGGGGGATAGACTCAGATGTCTCTATCAACGAGAGACGTTCTGGATCTACCAGCTGAAAACATTGGCCCCATATGGCCTTAACGTAGATTTAGACATTGGGGCTTTTATTTAGTCGTTTTAGTTTTCTATTACGTGCACATTTCCCTAGGGCCCCAGCTACCCCTCTCCTTCCCTACTTTGTATTCATTTATTCATCCCATTTCTCGTTTGCTCATCAATGTCATTTATACAGTACGTGATTTTGTACATTTGGTATATCCATTTTTAAACTTTAATGTGTTTTTTTTTTCTTTTTCTTTCCTTTCAGGCTCTCCAATTATTATCTTTCTGAGCTTTTTTATGACATAATAACGTTTTTTAAAAATGTTTAATTTTAGTTTTAGTATTATGTTGTATTTTAACTTGTACCACTATGTTTTAGCAATTTCCTTGTTCTTGTACATTTTATTCTTTTTGTCCTGTTTGGCCCTTTTTTAATCTGTACTCATTTTTATTGACTATGCTACTGTATATGTTAATGAAACAATGAATCATGTCTCCATATATATATATTTTGTATGCAAACAAGATCAGTAATTGTGTTAATTGGTGTAGCTGCATGTGTTTTCAGCCTTATATAAACTATTCATTGCTTTAACACATTATTCACTTTGGCTATATAATTTGTCTCAAGCTTAGGCTAATTCGATTTAAGATTCTCCATATGTCTTAACCAGAGCTATAGGTTAAACCAGCTAAAGCTGCATGCTTAATCAGCTAAACATGGAAGGGAAGGGGAGGGTTAATTCCCACTTGTGATGCTAACCAGGAGTAGGCAATGTTTGATCATGATATAAAAATATAAACATCTTCGTAGCATAGGACAGTTCATAAGACTCAGGATTCCAGATAGTCCAATGTTTAACACACTCCCATAGATTATGCCACTAGCCATATAGGTAAGTCTTATGTTGTGGTCTAGGTAACCGTGTGTGGGACTGATCACATAAATGAAGTAAATGGATTACTCACTGCTGACCTTGGGGATATCCTGGTCCTGTCCTGCGTGCTCCTACCAAGGAACAATTGAAGAGAGTACAGGGAAAACGGTGGTGCATCTGCTGCTGCTGCTGAAGATTGGAAACCACAAACTGCAAACCACAAAATATCCTAGGTGCAAAAATTTATTTTAGGGCATAGTAAAAGCCAAAAAGAACACTCTGACGCGTTTCCCGTGGTATCCCATGATAAAGCGTGGGATACCACGGGAAACGCGTCAGAGTGTTCTTATTGGCTGTTACTATGCCCTAAAATAAAGTTTTGCACCTAGGATATTTTGTGGTTTGCAGTTTGTGGTTTCCAATCTTCAGCAGCAGCAGCAGCAGATGCACCGCCGTTTTCCCTGTACTCTGCTTAATCAGCTAGATGGATTGTTGGAGGCATAGCCAGTCTCTATTCCTCCCACTTTGAGACAGGTGGGGGTTGTTCCTAATTAGTATGAGGGGCTATATAAGATGTATGGACCCCTCATTGGACATCCTTGAGCCTGATGAAGCCGAAGTCTCGGCGAAACGCGTAGCTCCTACTGGCCGTTTGTTTTTGTCCCTCGGGAGCCTACGTAGCAGTCGCTGGCAGCCGCACGTCATTACCACACTCCCCTGTCCTCCGGACGCGGCGGCAGGGACCTTCGATGCAGGGCTTGCCACTCTACTACGGGCGTCGACCTGGGAGTTTGTTGTTATGCGAGTGCATTGTTATTTGTATACCCTACCAATAAATGTATCGATTTGTTGATAACACGTCTGGCTCACCATCTTTATACCATCACATGCGGGAGCTTTGAAAAGACTGACAGAGTGAAGGTTTTCATTGCCAGCCAGCAATCACGGTTCCCCCGTTGTTTGGATTGGGGAAGGATAGACCGATCATCACAGATACCCCTTGCTGTACCTGTACTTACACTTGGCCGTGTAAGTATCGTTTGATATTTATATATTATTTCCCCTCCTCCCTCCATTGTACCTGACCTCATTGTAGGTCAGGTATGTGTATTCTATGTGTATAGAACTCTGATTGTTATTGCTCTTTAACCCTTGCTCCCCTTGTTCTTTGTTTTACTGTTTAAAGTGTGTGCAGTTAGAAACAGAAGCAGTTTGAACAAGGAAGCGGTTAAACAAGGTATAGTATATTGCAGTACAGTTTACTGTTAGTACTTATAAACTTCATAGTTGCTAGGATGAGCAGGATTGAAAATGCCACTCAATGCACATCTTGCCACATGTATGTGCACTTGGAGCTGCTGTTCCAAGGAGCATACCGCTGTGAGAGGTGTGAGCGGGTGGTCTTTTTAGAGTCAGAGATTGCTGACCTGAAGAGGCAACTTGCAACATTGAGGGACATTGGCAATCTTGAAAGGGGTTTAGAGTTAACTGAGCAGGCCCTTGCTTCGACTAGTGGTGCAGATGGTGGTGCTGTTAGTGAGAAGCCGGTAGGTAGCTTGGTTGCTGTTAGTGAGGAGCAGGTAGGTAACTGGGTGACAGAAGGGGAAGCAGGGGCAATAGGGAGAGGCAGGTCATTTCTGAGCTTAACCCAATAGATTTGCCATGTTGAGTGAAGATATTGGGAATCGGGGCAGAAATGGCAAGGCTAGGGGGGACTAATTCCTCTAGCAGCAAGGGGAATAGTTCCTCCAGCACAGAGGGGACTCAGGATGCTCAGATACAAAGAAAGATTGTGATGGTAGGGGACTCCATTATTAGGAAGGTAGATAGGGCAATCTGTTGCCATGACCGCATGAACCGAAGAGTTTGTTGTCTCCCGGGTGCTCGGGTTCGGCACATTGCGGATCGGGTAGACAGATTGTTGGGGGGGGGGGGGCAGGGATTGACCCGGCGGTCTTGGTACATGTTGGCACCAATGACAAAGTTAGAGAAAGATGGAGGGACCAAAAAATGATTACAGGGATCTAGGCCAAAAGCTTAAGGCAAGGACCTCCAAGGTAGTATTTTCTGAAATACTACCAGTGCCATGCGCTACCACAGGGAGACAGTCTGAGATCAGGGAGGTTAATGCATGGCTAAGAAAGTGGTGCAGGAAGGAGGGGTTTGGTTTTTTTAGAGCACTGGGACTCCTTTTCTGAGAGGTGCCATCTATATTCTAGGGACGGATTGCACCTCAATGAAGAGGGATCTTCTGTGCTAGGGGGGAGAATGCTAAAAAGGTTGGACGAGATTTTAAACTAGGATGGAGGGGGGAGGGGAATGAAACAGATAATGAACTAAATGGAATAGAGGAGGATACAAGGTGGTATGGAGGTAGAATGGGGGCAAGTGCGAGTTTGACAAGCAGCGAGACACCCATAGTAAATACTGTCCAGATAATACTAGAAAACTTCTCAAGACTAAACCAAGTTGGCGCAGAAAGGAAGTAGCAGATAAGATAATAGTACAGGCTGAAAAAAAAAACTTAAATGCATGCTTGCTAATGCAAGAAGCCTGACAGATAAAATGGGGGAGCTTGAATTAATAGCTGCAAGGGAACTGTATGACATCATAGGCATTACTGAAACATGGTGGGATGAAACTCATGACTGGACAGTTAATTTAGAGGGTTTTTCCCTTTTTCGGAAGGATCGAACAAATAGAAGGGGAGGTGGAGTATGTTTATATGTTAAACCGGATCTAAAACCTATTATAAGGGATGATGTTTATGAAGGGAATGATGAAAATGTAGAGACTTCGTGGATAAAAATTAGCAGTGGAGGTAAAAGTATAAAGAAAATGTTTGTGGGAATATGCTATAAACCACCAAATATCTGCGAGATTGAGGACGTTAAAATACATTTGCAAATGGAGAATGCATCAAAACTAGGTCATGTTTGCATAATGGGGGATTTTAATTATCCAGACAGACTGGGGCAATGAGATTAGCATTACAACAAAAGGAAACAGGTTTTTGGGGGTGCTTAAAGACAATTAATTATATGACTCAAATTATTGAGGAACCAACCAGGAGAGGGGCAGTACTGGATTTGGTCATATCAAACAATGTAGAAGTAATAACAAATATTCAAGTTCTGGAACATTTGGGTAACAGTGATCATAACATGGTCTCATTTGAAATAATTTATCAAAAAACAGATTACTTGGGTTCAACAAAGACCTTCAACTTTAGAAAGGCAGATTTTAATAAACTGAGGTCTAATCTACAAGTAATACACTGGGATGATGTTTTTGCAGGGAAAAATGTAGAAGATAAATGGGCAGTCTTTAAAACATTGCTAGAAAAGCACACTTATCAGTGTATACCCTTGGGTAATAAGTATAAAAGAAATAAGTCAAAACCAATGTGACTAAATAAACAGGTAGGGGAGGAAATGGACAAGAAGAGGAAGGCGTTTAGATTCTTTAAGTCAGAAGGGACGGAGACATCGTATCAGAATTATAAGGAATGTCACAAAAATTGCAAAAGGGCAATCAAATTAGCGAAAATGGATAATGAAATAAGGATTGCAATAGAAAGTAAGGTCAACCCTAAAATGTTCTTTAAGTACCTTAATAACAAAAAAATGAGAAAAGAAAATATAGGACCCTTTCAGTGTGAGATGGGTAGACAGATTATTGGAGATAAGGAAAAAGCAGAGGTATTAAACAAATTCTTTGCCTCTGTGTTTACCAGGGAAGAATCAAGTTCAATAGTAGTGCCGCAGGAGGAAGCCACAACCTCCATATTAATGAACAATTGGTTAACTGAGGAAGAAATTCATAAGCGACTTGAAAAAAATTAAAGTAAATAAGGCACCTGGCCCCGATGGCATACATCCACGAGTTCTCAAGGAGTTAAGCTCAGTAATAGCAAAACCATTATATTTAATATTCAAGGACTTCATTTCTACAGGTTCAGTACCAAAAAAATTGGCGTAAAGCAGACATGGTGCCTATATTTAAAAAAGGGAGCTAGATCACAACCGGGGAATTACAGACCTGTAAGCCTAACTTCAATAGTGGGGAAACTTCTTGAAGGTTTAATACGGGATAATATTCAGGAATACCCAATGGAAAATAAAATTATTAGTAATAGTCAGCATGGATTTATGAAGGATAGATCATGCCAAACTAACCTTATTTGTTTCTTTGAGGAGGTAAGTAGGAATTTAGACCAGGGTAATGCAGTTTACGTAGTCTACTTAGATTTTGCAAAGGCTTTTGATACGGTTTCACACAAGAGGTTGGTGTACAAAATAAAGAAAATTGGACTCAGTAATAATATATGCACGTGGATTGAAAACTGGTTAAAGGACAGACAACAGAGGGTTGTCATAAATGGAACTTTTTCAGGTTGGGCTAAAGTCGTGAGTGGAGTACCTCAAGGATCGGTACTGGGACCCCTGCTTTTTAACTTGTTTATTAATGACCTTGAGGTTGGGATCGAGAGCAAAGTCTACATCTTTGCTGATGATACTAAATTGTGTAAGGTAATAGAATCAGAGCAGGATGTAATTTTTCTTCAGAAGGACTTCGAGAGACTGGAAACGTGGGCAGGAAAAGGGCAGATGAGGTTTAATACAGATAAATGTAAGGTTATGCATTTGGCATGCAAGAATAAAAAGGCGAATTACAAATTAAATGGGGATAAATTGGGGGAATCGTTGATGGAGAAGGATTTAGGAGTGCTTGTAGACAGCAGGCTAAGCCATAGTGCCCAAAGTCATGCAGTAGCTGCAAAGGCAAACAAGAGCTTATCTTGCATCAAACGGGCAATAGATGGAAGGGAAGTAAACATTATTATGCCCCTTTACAAAGCATTAGTAAGACCTCACCTTGAATATGGAGTACAATTTGGGGCACCAATCCTAAGAAAATACATTAAGGAACTAGAGAGAGTCCAAAGAAGAGCCACCAAATTAATAAAGGGGATGGACAATCTAACTTATGAGGAGAGGCTAGCTAAATTAGATTTATTTACATCAGAAAAGAGACGTCTAAGAGGGGATATGATAACTATATACAAATATATTCAGGGACAATACAAGGAGCTTTCAAAAGAACTATTCATCCCACGGGCAGTACAAAGGACTCGGGCAATCCCTTAAGGTTGGAGGAAAGGAGATTTCACCAGCAACAAAGGAAAGGGTTCTTTACAGTAATGGCAGTTAAAATGTGGAATTCATTATCCATGGAGACTGTGATGGCAGATACAATAGATTTGTTGGACATCTTTTTAGATAGGAAAGGTATACAGGGATATACCAAATAAGTATACATGGGAAATATGTTGATCCAGGGATTAATCCGATTGCCAATTCTTGGAGTCAGGAAAGAATTTATTTTCCCCCGTATGAGACATCATTGGATGATATGACTCTGGGGGGTTTTGTTTGCCTTCCTCTGGATCAATAAGTAAGTATAGATAAAGGATAAAGTATATGTTGTCTAAATTTAGCATAGGTTGAACTTGGACGTAAGTCTTTTTTCAACCTCATCTACTATGTAACTATGTAACCAAGTGTTAATTTCAAGTCCTCAAATCTATGCCAGAAAGCTTCTAACAAATCCCCCCTTTTGAAGCTTACATCATACTCTCTGTTACCTGGAGTGTGTATGAAGGCAAACATGTCTTAGGCCTGAAACCCCATAGATTCCTTCAGAAGGACTTTACCAATAAAGCATTTATCAGGGATTTCCCCAGTACCTTTATATTGCAGTCTCACCACATTTATCCATTTGGCTGTGGGGCTTGGGAATTGAGGTTAACTGCTGGACCCTGGACCGACACCTCTCCATGCGGACCCCGTGCTCTGCCTGCCTTCTGCTCTCTTTGGTCTCTCTCCAGATTCTCCCGGGATGCTCCTCTGTGCTGCACCATCTGTGGCGGCCTCTGTGCTGCACCGTCTGTGGCTGGTGGTGGCCTCTGTGCTGCAACGTCTGTGGCTGGTGGTGGCCTTTGTCCTCCGCTGCTGCTGCTGGCTGCTTCCTCTGTGGCAGGAATCTCCTCTGTAGTGTTTTCTCCTGAGGCTGCACAGGTAACAGCTGCAGCTCCTCCCCTTACTCCGTCCCCCGCACTATGCACAGACTGTGCTTTCTTGGAGCTGTTTTCTGGCTCTTGTGCAGGTTCAGTAATTTCACCACTCTGGCTCCTCTCTGATAGTGCCACTTCTGCATTGTTTGAAGCACTTTGGCTGCTCTGTGATAGTGCCAGTTGATCAATGTTTGCATCACACAGACTGCTCCCAGATAGTGAGGTCTCACTAATCACACACACGCTGTCTGTACCTGGGACTCCATGCTCAGGGATGTGAGCTGCTGTTTCTTGCTTCTCTGCTTTCTCAGGCTCTATTTCTGCTATGGGTATCTGGGTCTTGTGTTTGTGAGACCCATCCTGCCCTGGGGAGCAGTATTGGTTCCTGCAAACACTGCTGGGGTTACATACTGCATCATCTTTCCTCTCCTCTCTCAGGAAGATCTCTGGGCCTCTCTCCAGAGAGCTTCTCAGCCCCTGTGCCTGGGGATTGGGGCTCTCAGGTGCCTCATCTGAGGACATACCCGTCGTACCTTCCTCTGGCTCACTGCTCATGTTTTCATCCACTTTTTTGGCTCTGCTCTCTGCTGACTTTTCCTTCTGTTTATTCATTTTACTTAACACTGTCATCATTTTTATCTCTGTTTCTGTAGACAAACTTTTCTTTCCTTTAGCTGCATTACTCAGCAGTCTTACTCCTTTCACTCCACATGAAGCTGCATCCATGATGGGTCCCAGACCACAATCCCACACACAGCCCCGTCACTGCACCTCCATACTCGCTGTCACTCTCAGCAGTGTCTCTCACTCTCTACCAGCTTCTTTAACCAGCTTCTTGTAGCTGGGTAGCTCCTCTGTCTTCCCTCCTTCTCTGGGGAAAAATAGTTTCACTGTGCCTTGCAGGTTCCAGCCTTTTAAAGCACTTCCTGACTAGTCAGAGCAGGCTGATTAGCTTAATTAGTTAGCACATGAACAGCAATTCCAAGGAGGATGAACTCTCTGTGCTGCACAAGTCCTATAGCTTCCCTATTCAGCCCCTAGAGGACAGCGATGGCACCACAAGCCACGCGGCAAGCAGATCAGCTGTTCTCCCTGTCTCCTGCATCTGAGAACCAGCCTCTGCCTCCGCAGAAGTGGCGCCTCCGTTCCGCTCCGCAGCCCTAATCGTCCAGCCCTGCTATTTAGTTCCTGCTTTCACCCCCACACTTTGCTGAGCATAGTTCTATGGTTACCTTGCATTTCCACATCTCTGCCTTGCCTTGTGCTTTAACCTCTCGTTGCCTTCTCTCCTGTGTACCGACCCGGCTTGAACTTAGGACCCTTCTCTGGAATTCGACCTCGGCTACCTCCTGACCATCCGCTGCTCTCCAACACTGACCATTCTCCTGGCTCCAACCCTGGACCACAGCACTCGAGCTCATACCTCTCTTCTGGCTCTGACCCACGACCCAGCAAGTATTCTACTATCCCACCTTGTCCAACCCAACCCGGCATTACAGACTATCCGCCTACCGGGCCTGGCCCGTTGCCGTGGGTGCATGGTGTCATATCTTCCCACAACAGTACCGGGGTCCGGCCTTGTTTGTGGTGAGGGCAAGCATTACACCCAGCACCCAAAAAAGGGCATTCATCACATGGTACATCCACCAACTCCTTTCATTACCTTAGCGGTTAGCCACTGAGGGAGGTTATTAATGTATTTTAATATTGATGATGTATTTATTAATTACTGGGTTACCATTTATCGCCACTAGAAACCGATGACTAGTTGACCCTAATGGGTTAATATGTACTGTAACGTATTTCAACAACTATTTTATCATCTATTCCATGTTGGTTTAGCTCATCTTACCTTTGTATATTATGGTAGAAGTGAGAACTGGTGCTTTAAGAGTTAATTGTATCCATATAACGTCATAAACTTTGTATCATTACCCTGGATACGCCTTTGGATACACAGTACAGGCATACCCCGGTTTAAGGACACTCACTTTAAGTACACTCGCGAGTAAGGACATATCGCTCAATAGGCAAACAGCAGCTCGCGCATGCGCCTGTCAGCACGTCCTGAGCAGCAATACCGGCTCCCTACCTGTACCGAAGCTGTGCGCAAGCGAGGAGACTATAGAGCCTGTTAGAAATGCGTTATTTACATCAGTTATGCACGTATATGACGATTGCAGTACAGTACATGCATTGATAAGTGGAAAAAAGGCAGTGCTTCACTTTAAGTACATTTTCCCTTTACATACATGCTCCGGTCCCATTGCGTACGTTAATGTGGGGTATGCCTGTATTATTATTTAAATTGTTTATTATTTATAAAGTATTTTGATCATATATTATTATTGTTTTCTGTAAAAGAATTTCTTTGTTATTCAATTTCCGTTCTATTTTTTACTATTTGTCTTTTATTCTTTATTTATTGATCTTTATCTGTGTACCATATTGCTTGTTTTTAATGGTTCTTCTGGCATTTGTTTCATTTGCATAATAGATACCAGTGTGTGAGTTGTTTATATGCTTGCTCTCTAGGTATAGATCTCCTTAAGTGCTCCCTGATACTACTGTATGTATAAGATTGTGCCCCTCCATGCATAGTTTGCATGGCTGGTAGAATTAGGATGACAGCGCGCTTTCACCGATCCATAGACATGGGTTGTTTAAATGAAATTATTCAATAAAGTTGGTTTTTTTCAAATTTGTGAATACGCACGAAGCTCATTGGTCGGTGACACGTGACGTCACCCACTGACGCGAAAATGTAAACATAAAAATGCTAATTTTAACTGTTGTGAATGACACCTTGATAAAGGGCGTGCAAGCCCGAAATGCGTAGGTGTGTTATTTTTGTATCGAGGGTCCTATTTGATCCAATAAAATCTTTTTAATTTTATTAATGTGAGCCTCCTCCTTGCAATTTTGGCAGTGCTCTGCCTTGTTTCTATTTTCCTATGTATATAATAGGCAGTATATTGGCCATTATATACATAGGAAAAACAGGAACTTGAATGGCAGTTTTTACTTGAAAATGTGGTATTATGCCTGTTTTGTATCGGATCTGATGCTTTTAACAGGTCCGATAAAAAGTGCTTTATTTTTGGGCTGCAACGCTGATTCATTGCACGATAATAAGGCACTTTTTTATGGGAGGTTTTGAGTGTATAGGGTTAAAACTCTCATCTGAGCAGACCAGGAAAAACCACACCCCGGCTTGTAGGTTTGCAAGCTGATTGGAAATGGGAGGTTTAAAAAGCCGGCAGCAAACTTCCCACACTCTCTCCTTTTGTTCTCAGCCTGTGAGGGAACAGGCTGCAGGGAGCCTGTCAGGGGGATAGCATGAACTGCCTTTTGGATACCAGCGATTAGGTACTGTCCGGTTGTTTTGCAGACGTATGCTATTTAAGTTAAATACTGTTTTGTTACCGAATTGCTGCAAACCCTGATACGGGGAATAAAGAACTTTTGTTACAAGAAAGTGGTGTGTGAGCTCCTTCCCGACCACATCTACAAGGCCGCTCTGTTACATATGTGTTAGAAGTGGGATAGCGCCCCTGTGGTCAGTTGAGAGAATGTCAGCGTGCATGCGTCGTCCGCTCCCTCACCCGTCCGCCCGCTCCCATGCGGATCTGAGGTGGGAGGCAGTGTGTTGTGGCCGCTCCCCCGCTGACTCTAGCGGCCGGGGTGTGAGCTTGGAGGCAATGCGGGAAGGGAGGGCAGAGGCAGGCACAGGGGTTTTGCGCTGGGAGGCACAGGGGTTTTGCGCTAGGAGGGGAGGCACAGAGGTTTTGCGCTGGGAGGGGAGGCGCAGGGTTTGGAGGCCCCGGCGGCAGAGGTGTTCGCTGGGAGGGGAGACACAGGGGTGTGAGGCAGCGGGAGGCACAGGGGTTTGAGGCGGCGGCAGGCGTGTGCGCTGGGAGGGGAGGCGGCGGTTTAGTTACTTACCTGGGCGGGAGGTGGCGCCAGCTGGTGTGTGTGTGTGTGTCACTGTTAGACATCACCGGCCAATGGGAGGTGTGCGGGGGCGGGCGGGCGGGCCAAGGGAGCCATCTCATTGGCCTGAGGCGGAGTGACGGGCCAAAGGTCCAATGCGATTGCCCCTAGACACAGGGAGACACAGGACAAAAAGACACGCATACAATGGTTTGAGAAATATATATATAGATAAGATATATATATTAAGGCACTGTACTGTGTATTTGTGTCACAGGATGTAGCACTCAGCTCTGTCTGTGTTTCATGTTCTGTCTCTGGTTTTAAACAGGTTTAGTGATATTAAGTTCTAGTTGACCCGTAATGGTGTATGCAGATCTATCATTATTTGTAATTTAACATCAGAAATAAGACAATAAAGATGTAAAAACCACATAACACACATTCCTGATTACCTTGTGCTGGCGCGTTACTTTTCCACAGTGTAACCCCCTTGAGACCAAGCTCTTTCCCATATTCATCTCCAGACCAGGAGCTCTGTGTGTGGGGGGAGGTCTGTGCAGGTTCTGTAGTAGATTTTCCTGTGGTACTGGAACGCCACAAGGTTCTGTTCTTCCTCGTTTCTCGCACAATTTACAAACCTAAAATTCGGGCAGTTAGTGAGATCTCAAAGTAATGTCTATTTTATACAAGAGCTGAAAAAAGATACAAATTGTTAATAATGTTTGTTTCTTCTCTACAGTTTGAGGAGAACAGAAGTTAATGGAGAGCAATGTATATACGATGGCTCCCTTGTATGTACCCACAGTTTGATTGGAATGGGAGCCACAGGCCACACCAGTGACTACTTTCCTATTACTTAAAAAATAAATTAAAACACTTATTATTAAAAAGTCCCCGACAAGATGACACAAGTGACACAAAGGTGAGTTTTCTTCCGGTGGAACTAAACACAAAGTGGGGTTGATGAAACAAGGTGTTGTAGCAGGAATATGTTCCATTAGCAACCTGAGCTTATAACATGCCCTGGACTGATTTGGAAACTGGACTATGGAAAAAGCCTTGAGCCACAGTCCGATTAGGTAACAATGTCTGTTTGGGCTTGAAACTCCCCCCTGCCCCCCCCCCCACTGTCATGGCAACACCCTGCCACCCCCCCCCCCCCACCTCCCATCGCTTCACATCCAGCGGTGCGCAAACTGGGGGGCGCAAGATTGTTTAGGGGGGGGCGCAGGAAGCAGCGGCGATTTTGCCAGGAGCAGAGAAAAAAAGCCGTCTGTAGCAGCAATTTTGCTTTTGGCCATTAGGTGGCGCTACACAGGTACACAGATACACTGCAGCATCTCCTTGCTTCCTGCATTAGCGTGTGTGACATGGGGAGAGGGGGTGAGTGTGACTGGGACATGGGGGGGGGGGGTCTGGGACATGGGGGGGGACTGGGACATGGGGGGGACTGGGACATGGGGGGGGGACTGGGACATGGGGGGGGGGAAACTGGGACATGGGGGGGACTGGGACATGGGGGGGACTGGGACATGGGGGGGGGGATTGGGACATGGGGGGGACTGGGACATGGGGGGGGGGATTGGGACATGGGGGGACTGGGACATGGGAGGGGACTGGGACATGGGGAGGGGGGTGGCACTGGGACATGAGGGGGGTGAGACTGGGACATGGGGGGGCGAGACTGGGACATGGGAGAGTGAGACTGGGACATGGGGGGGAAGTGAGACTGGGACATGGGGGGAAGTGAGACTGGGACATGGGGGGGAGTGACACTGGGACATGGGGGGGGAGTGAGACTGGGACATATGGGGGGAGTGAGACTGGGACATATGGGGGGAGTGAGACTGGGACATGGGGGGGAGTGAGACTGGGACATGGGGGGGGAGTGAGATTGGGACATGGGGGGGAGTGAGACTGGGACATGGGGGGGGGAGTGAGACTGGGACATGGGGGGGGGAGTGAGACTGGGACATGGGGGGGAAGTGAGACTGGGACATAGGGGGGTGGGAAGTGAGACTGGGACATGGGGGGGGAAGTGAGACATGACATGGGGGGGGGAGTGAGACTGGGACATGGGGGGGGAGTGAGACTGGGACATGGGGGGGGGAGTGAGACTGGGACATGGGGGGGGGGGGTTGAGACTGGGACATGGGGGGGGGAGTGAGACTGGGACATGGGGGGGGAGTGAGACTGGGACATGGGAGTGTGAGACAGGGATATGGGGGGCTGAGACTGGGACATGAGGGGTGAGACTGGGACATGGGGGGTGAGACTGGGACATGGGGGGTGAGACTGGGACATGGGGGGGTGAGACTGGGACATGGGGGGGTGAGACTGGGACATGGGGGGTGAGACTGGGACATGGGGGGTGAGACTGGGACATGGGGGGGGTGAGACTGGGACATGGGGGATGAGACTGGGACATGGGGGGGGTGAGACTGGGACATGGGGGGGTGAGACTGGGACATGGGGGGGTGAGACTGGGACATGGGGGGTGAGACTGGGACATGGGGGGGGTGAGACTGGGACATGGGGGGTGAGACTGGGACATGGGGGGGTGAGACTGGGACATGGGGGGGGTGAGACTGGGACATGGGGGGGGTGAGACTGGGACATGGGGGGTGAGACTGGGACATGGGGGGGGGAGTGAGACTGGGACATGGGGGGGAGTGAGACTGGGACATGGGGGGGAGTGAGATTGGGACATGGGGGGGAGTGAGACGGACATGGGGGGGTGAGACTGGGACATGGGGGGGGTGAGACTGGGACATGGGGGGGGTGAGACTGGGACATGGGGGGGAGTGAGATTTGGACATGGGGGGGAGTGAAACTGGGACATGGGGGGGAGTGAGACTGGGACATGGGGGGGAGTGAGACTGGGACATGGGGGGGAGTGAGACTGGGACATGGGGGTGTGGGAAGTGAGACTGGGACATGGGGGTGTGGGAAGTGAGACTGGGACATGGGGGGGGAAGTGAGACATGACATGGGGGGGGAGTGAGACTGGGACATGGGGGGGAGTGAGACTGGGACATGGGGGGGGAGTGAGACTGGGACATGGGGGGAGTGAGACTGGGACATGGGGGGGGAGTGAGACTGGGACATGGGGGGCTGAGACTGGGATATGGGGGGCTGAGACTGGGACATGAGGGGTGAGACTGGGACATGGGGGGTGAGACTGGGACATGTGGGGTGAGACTGGGACATGGGGGGGTGAGACTGGGACATGGGGGGGTGAGACTGGGACATGGGGGGGTGAGACTGGGACATGGGGGGGTGAGACTGGGACATGGGGGGGTGAGACTGGGACATGGGGGGTGAGACTGGGACATGGGGGGTGAGACTGGGACATGGGGGGTGAGACTGGGACATGGGGGGTGAGACTGGGACATGGGGGGTGAGACTGGGACATGGGGGGTGAGACTGGGACATGGGGGGTGAGACTGGGACATGGGGGGGTGAGACTGGGACATGGGGGGGTGAGACTGGGACATGGGGGGTGAGACTGGGACATGGGGGGTGAGACTGGGACATGGGGGGGTGAGACTGGGACATGGGGGGGTGAGACTGGGACATGGGGGAGTGAGTGTGAGACTGGGACATGGGGGGTGAGACTGGGACATGGGGGAGTGAGTGTGAGACTGGGACATGGGGGGGTGAGTGTGAGACTGGGACATGGGGGAGGGAGTGTGAGACTGAGACATGGGGAGGGAGTGTGAGACTGATACATGGGGAGGGAGTGAGAGACTGGGACATGGGGAGGGAGTGTGAAACTGTGACATGTATGTATGTATGTATGTCTTTATTTGTATAGCGCCATAAAATGTACATAGCGCTTCACAGTAGTAATACATGTCATATAAATAACAAATATAAATAACAGATCATGGGAATAAGTGCTTCAGACATACTGTAAAAGTAACATTAAGGAAGGAGTCCCTGCTCCGAGGAGCTTACAATCTAATTGGTAGGTAGGGAGAACGTACAGAGACAGTAGGAGGGAATACTAGTAAGTGCGTCTGCAGGGGGCCAAGCTTTGTGTCATGTGTCCATGATTATCCAGTGCTACTCATATGCTTCTTTAAGCAGATGTGTCTTAAGGTGGGTCTTAAAGGTGGATAGCGAGGGGGCTAGTCGGGTATTGAGGGGAAGGGCATTCCAGAGGTGTGGGGCAGAAAGTGAGAAAGGTTTAAGGCGGGAGAGAGCTTTAGATACAAAGGGGGTAGAAAGAAGACATCCTTGAGAAGAATGCAAGAGTCGTGATGGTGCATAGCGAGAAATTAGGGCTGAGATGTAATGAGGGGCAGAAGAATGTAAAGCTTTAAAAGTGAGCAGTAGAATTGAGTGTGAGATACGCGATTTAATCGGAAGCCAGGAGAGGGATTTCAGCAGGGGAGACGCTGAGACAGATTTAGGAAAGAGTAGAGTGATTCTGGCAGCAGTGTTTAGGATAGATTGTAGGGGAGACAGGTGAGAGGTAGGAAGGCCGGACAGCAGGAGGTTGCAGTAATCGAGACGTGAGAGAATGAGGGCCTGAGTCTGAGTTTTGGCAGTTGAGTAACAGAGGAAAGGGCGTATCTTTGTGATATTGCGGAGGAAAAAGCGACAAGTTTTAGAAACGTTTTGAATATGAGAGGAGAATGAGAGAGAGGAATCAAGTGTGACCCCTAGGCAGCGTGCTTGGGCTACTGGGTGAATGATCGTATTTCCAATAGCAATGTGGAAGGATGTAGTAGGGCCAGGTTTGGGAGGTAGTATAAGGAGCTCTGTTTTTGCCATGTTAAGTTTCAGTCGGCGGATGGCCATCCAGGATGATATTCCAGAGAGGCATTCAGAAACTTTGGTCTGTATAGCAGGTGTAAGGTCAGGGGTTGAAAGGTAAATTTGTGTGTCGTCAGCATAGAGGTGATATTTAAACCCAAAAGATGTGATTAGGTCACCTAGAGAGAGTGTGTAGAGAGAAAAGAGAAGGGGTCCCAGGACAGAGCCCTGGGGTACCCCCACAGAGAGATCAATAGAGGAGGAGGAGGTGTTAGCAAAAGAGACACTGAAGGTACGATGGGAGAGGTAAGAGGAGATCCAGGATAAAGCTTTGTTCCGAGTACCAAGAGTATGGAGAATGTGAAGGAGAAGAGGGTGGTCCACGGTGTCGAATGCTGCAGAGAGGTCGAGTAATATGAGCAGAGTGTAATGACCTCTGTCTTTGGCAGCGTGGAGGTCGTCAGTTATTTTAGTGAGGGCTGTTTCAGTAGAGTGAGCAGTGCGGAAGCCAGATTGTAGAGGGTCTAGTACAGAATAGGTGTTGAGAAAGTGTAGCAATCGAGAGAATACAAGACGTTCAAGGAGTTTGGAGGCAAAAGGCAGGAGGGAGACAGGTCGATAGTTAGAAGGACAGGTAGGGTCAAGCTTGCTGTTTTTGAGTAATGGTATAACGGTTGCATGCTTGAAGGATGAAGGAAAGGTACCAGAGTAGAGGGAAGAGTTAAAGATCTGTGTGAGCATAGGGATTATAGAAGGAGCAAGAGGTTTTAGGAGATGGGAGCGAATGGGATCAAGAGGGCAAGTGGTAGAGGGAGAAGAGGAGATCAGCAGTGATACATCCTCCTCTGAGATAGCAGAAAAAGAGTCAAGAAAGACAGGAGGAGAGTTGGGAAGCATTGTGGGATGGGAGGAGGCAACAGATGGGATGTTCTGCCGTATGGACTCCACCTTTTTCTTAAAAAAGTCAGCAAAGTCCTGAGGTGAGATGGAGGAAGAAGAGGAGGCAGCTGAGGGTGGTCTGAGTAGAGAGTCAAAGACAGAAAAGAGACGGCGTGGGTTAGACTTGTGTGTGTTGATTAGTGATGAAAAGTAGGTTTGTTTAGCCTGAAAGAGGGCAGAGTTGAAACAGGATAGCATAAATTTGTAGTGAATGAAGTCTGCGAGCGTATGAGATTTCCTCCAGAGGCGTTCAGAGGAACGAGTGGAGGAACGCAGCATGCGTGTGTGGGAGTTTAGCCAGGGTCTGGGGTTAGAAGGGCGAGGACGGCAGAGAGAAAGTGGGGCATGAAGATCAAGAGAGGAAGATAAGGCAGAGTTGTAGTTCCTGACCAGGTTGTCAGGGTCTGAAGCAGAACTGAGAGAGGAGAGGGAGGAGCGTAAAGTGGAATCAAGAGCTGGGAGGTTAATAGAGCGCAGGTTTCTGCAAAAACGAGGGCGAGATGGAGATGGAGAGAAGCGAGAGAGAGAAAATGAGATGAGGTGATGGTCAGAGAGAGGAAAAGGGGAAATGGAGAAATCAGAGAGAGAGAAGTTTTTAGTGAAAACCAGGTCTAAGTAGTGGCCATCCTTGTGGGTGCTGGCTGCAGTCCACTGTTGAAGGCCAAAAGAAGAGGTTAGAGAAGAAAGCGGGAAGCCCAAGGGAGAGAGGGGTCATCAATGTGGCAGTTGAAGTCCCCAAGGAGAAGAACAGGGGAGTCTGAGGAGAGAAAGAAAGAGAGCCAGGATTCAAAGTGAGATAGAAAGGCAGAAGGGGGATGAGTAGAGGAAGGTGGGCGATAGATGACCGCCACATGGACCGGGAGAGGAGAGAAGATCTGGACTGTGTGAGCCTCGAAGGAGGGAAAAGCAAGAGAGGGGGGAATAGAAACTGTTCTGTAACGACAGAGAGAGGAGAGCAGGAGCCCCACGCCTCCACCCCTGCCACCAGGGCGTGGAGTGTGGGAGAAGGAAAGGCCACCATAGGAGAGGGCAGCTTCCAGAGCAGAGTCAGACTGAGTGAGCCAGGTCTCAGTTATAGCAAAGAGAAGCAGGGAGTGAGAGAGAAAGAAGACATGCACAGAGAGGAACTTGTTAGAGAGGGAGCGAGCATTCCAAAGGGCACAGGAGAAAGGGAGAGAAGAGGGAGGGTGGCAGGGGATGGGTATAAGGTTGGAGGGGTTTACACCAGAAGGAGTAGAAGTTGCATGTGGAAGGCGAGGATGAGAGCAAGTAGAAATAAGGCAGGGACCAGGATTGGGAGAGATATCCCCAGAAGCAAGGAGGAGAAGCATGGACAGAAAGAGAATGTGTGAGGATGATTTGTAGGGGTGTGTTTTAGTGCAGGCGACATAACTGTGTGGTGACAGAGGGCGCAGGTAAGAGAGGAGTTCATGTGAACTGAGAAGTGGTGAAGTAAGGAGAGATGGCGAAATATGAATAGAGTTAGAGACATGATGAGGCTGGTGGAAGGAAGTGCATAATTTGAAAATAAGTGAGGTTACAGTAAATATAAAAAGTAAAGGTGGCATCACAGCAATAGCAATGTGTTGAGATGTGCAGTGTGGGATGATAACCTCCTTTCCAGCGTAGTTCAAATGCAGGAATCAGAAGCAGTAGATTGTGTCCACTTTTTCCACTTCTTTTTAAACTTCCATACTACTTTAAAGATTTCTACTTAAAAGCATTTCTGCTTAAGAGCAAAGGCTGCAAGCAGCAATGGCTGTTGTAAGTTTACTTATATACATTTAGAAAGTCACCTGGTTGGTACAACAAACTTAATTAGCACATGTGAGGGATGTTAAACCAAATTGTTTTTCAAAGTTGGGTTTTGTCTTGCACAAGTGTGAAAGATGAATTAAATTAAGGCAATAGGGGGATGATTTCCACACAGACAATTTGAGATGTTTTTACCTAAATTGAACTAAAATTAGCTAAATAGACAGCAGGGTATGAGGATTGCAGGACACACAGACAATTTGAGATGTTTTTACTTAAATTGAACTAAAATTAGTTAAATAGACAGCAGGGTATGAGGATTGCAGGACACACAGACAATTTGAGATGTTTTTACCTGAGAAAAGACAAGAGATGAGATGAGATGAGAAGCAGATCAATGGTTCCAACTTCCTTTTTAAACTTCCATACTACTTTAAAGATTTCTACTTAAAAGCATTTCTGCTTAAGAGCAAAGGCTGCAACATGGGGGGGTGAGCGTGAGACTGGGACATGGGGGGGTGAGACTGGGACATGGGGGGGTGGGACTGGGACATGGGGGAGGGGTGTGCGTGACATGAGGGGGTGTGAGAGTGTGAGATGGGGAGGGGGGTGAAAGAGCTACATGAGGAGGGGGTGAAAGAGCTACATGGGGAGGGGGTGAAAGAGAGACATGGGGATGAGAGAGACACTGGAGGGAAGGAGAGAGACACTGGCAGGAGGGAGGGAGACACTGGCAGGAGGGAGAGAGACACACAATGGCTGGAGGGAGAGTGTGAGAGAGACACTGGGGGGAGGGAGTGACAATGGCTGGAGGGAGAGTGCGAGAGAGACACTGGGGGGAGGGAGAGACAATGGCTGGAAGGAGAGTGAGACAATGGGGGAGGAAGAAAGAGAGAGACACACAGGGGGAGACACTGAGGGGACGGATAGAGAGGGACTGGAGGGGGAGTGAGAAATACAGGGAGAGGGAGAGACTGGAAGAGGGGTGAGAGGTCCTGTGAGCTTCTAATGTGGCGGGAAGAGAGAGATTAATAATACAGCAGAAATGGGGACGCTATGAGACAAATATCATAATATTTATTTTTAAGTGATGTAATTTGTGTTATAAATACTTTTTTTGTAGACGCGTGGCGGGGGCGTTACAAAGCTGGTTCGCCCTCATTGGCTGAACCAGCTCACGTGCGCTGACGTCATGTGATTTTGATTACATCAGGCAGGGGGGCCCCGAGAAATTTCATGGATGAAAAGGGGGGCTCGGCATAAAAAGTTTGCTCACCCCTGATCATAGACCACAGATTGCAGATTTTACCCATGCACGCGCCGCCAGGCAGTCAGACGCGCGTGCAGTAGGGACCACTATGGCCATAGCCCCAGTGCCTGCGCTGCACGTGAGGCTGGTGGCGCGTGCATCCGAATTCCATTAAAGAAAACAACCAGGGAAGCGCTATATTGGTTGGGATCAGGCTCAGCAGCCAATTTTATGTATAAACCACATATAAAACAATAGCATAAAATAGCATGAATGAATACACAAAAATATAATATATAAAATGAGTAACACAAGTCTCTGCCAGTTGGAGATTCTCCAGGTGATGTAAGTGCAAGTTAATGCCCCTATCTGATCACCTGGACAATCTCCAACTGGCAGAGACTTGTGTTACTCATTTTATATATTATATTTTTGTGTATTCATTCATGCTATTTTATGCTATTGTTTTATATGTGGTTTATACATAAAATTGGCTGCTGAGCCTGATCCCAACCAATATAGCGCTTCCCTGGTTGTTTTCTTTATTGTCCTTATTCAGCAAGGTTTGGGTACCTTGCATTGGAAGCTGCTTATGTGTTTGGATCATTTTGGTTCCGTCTGCCATTTTTTGTGATATAACCACAATTAACCCCTCTCACTCCTAATGGTTCATGTCACATAACCTATTAATGGTATAAAAGTATATGTATTCATAGGATTTAACTACTCACATCATCAAGGTGTATTTTCGTTTCCATTCAATTTATTATTTAAAAAAAATTTTTTTTTTTTTTTTTTTTTAAATCACACTTGGATTTATTTAATAATCCATTTTACGGTGAGTGGTTTCAGGAACAGATCACCAGGCGCACGAATTTTTCTTTTGTTTGCTTATCCGAATTCCATTGTCTGCAGGGGGAAAGAAAGGGGGGCGTGATGGGGGGCGTGGCCTATCGCTCCGTCGCTAGGTCCAATCTCAATTTTAATGTATTTTTCAAAAACTTGCCCTCTCATCAGGCCCGGCCCCATTGAGGGGCGGCTCTTGTCCCTGCAGCGCCTCCATAGCGAGCGCTGCAGCAGCCGCCAGCGGGGAACAAGACTAAGGCTACATACGGGCAGAAATGGTGCTGAACAAGGCTATGAGAAGACAGGAGTGAGAGGAGAGGTGCAAAGAGCTGCTGTGATCACATGTTCATTGCCATTTACTTGAGTGGCTGTTAAAGTGCTATTGAGGCTATTGCACTTTAGTGAATCTAGTGTTTGGTAAACAGAGGAGGCAAAGTGGATAAGGAAAAATACCCCCTGCCGATCAGTACCTGGGAGGCAAATAAAGGGTGTGGGAGGAAGGAGGATACAGAACACAAACAGCAATAGAAACACAGTAAGAGAAACCACGTGAGACGGGTAACTCTTCTCTTTAGGGGATATAGGGGAAATAATTTGACAAGCTGCTTGGGGCATAAATAAAATGAATATTTCTGTTTCTTCAGTAGTTTCAGGAGGTTTTGCAAGGATTTGAAAAGACAATAAGGCCGTGCTTAGTGCTGGCGACGGCAACGCGACCTATGACGTCGCCACCCGCGAAAGTTGTAATTTGTTTTTTTGCGACTGTCGGCAGTGATGTCACTAAAGGACGGGCTGCGCAATTTGACAGTCACATGTGGCGACTGTCTCTAAAAAATCAAATAGAACCGACTACCAATTTTCCAGACGCAATGTTGCTCCGTCGCCGTCGCGATTACTATAAGCGCTGGTTGACAGAGTAAATTGTTTTGTTTTAGAGCGTCAACGCGGGCACTATAAGCGCAGCCCAAGTGATGGTAATTGTCACCGAGTAATAGTCTGGAGAATATAGATTTGGCATTAGCTGCCCAGTAAACTAGGAAAAGTAGTGAAGGTGACAGCAACCACAGTTATCCATAATTTCAACAGCTGCCTCTGGTTAAATAAGGCTTTGAAAAGTGTGGCCCTGCGTTCCTAAGATGGGGAAAGACTTGTGTGGGGTGAGAGGAAAAGGAGTGCTTAGGATTGCTAGCAAGGAGAAAAGGCTGATTTTACAAACTCGGCACTACTATAGCATGCAGTCTACCGGTGATCTGTGGTCCACTTCTGTCAGTTTAACCCTCATTTGAATTCCTATAGTCAGTTGACTTTGCATATTGGTCTCAAGCAAGGCTCTGATTGTCGGTATTTTTATATGCATCGGCGTGATAGAGATATCAAGTATTCAGCGGGAATGCGAAATTGGTTCAGTGATTCATTCCGACGAGTGGCCTGCATATGAAAATGTAAATGCCATTGGTTACTGGCATTTTACGGTGAATCATCAAGAAAATTACATGGATCTAGTGTCGGGAGCAAACACGCAAGGGATTGATAGGTCATGGTTGGATGCCAAAATACGCATTTTGAAGAAAATGATGGGCG
This sequence comes from Ascaphus truei, assembly GCF_040206685.1. Lineage (NCBI taxonomy): Eukaryota > Metazoa > Chordata > Amphibia > Anura > Ascaphidae > Ascaphus > Ascaphus truei. The sequence continues at coordinate 28,950,002 of NC_134497.1, forward strand.
TTCCTAATGAGCTATTTCAATCACACCTTGATCACATTTGCTGGAAAGTGCTAAGAAAGGATGCAGAAGATTTGTTTTTACAATTTTTTAAAGATATACGAAGTGTTTATCGTTACAAACCAATGAGCTATATTGTTGTATAATAAAAACCAATACATACCATATTGTTCCTTTGTTTAGTAGATAAAGTAGACTGCACGCTATAGTAGCACAACAAACTCATATGGGTTTGTAATCTCAGGATTTATTTAAACTGAAGCAGAGTAGGAAAATGGTATTTAAAGGGCAGTCACTTCTAGGAAGAACGTGAACCAACAACAATGGCATATTTAATAGGTTCAATGTAGCGAACTGTCATAAAACACGTTTAGCAAACAAAAAAACATAACACTTTCACATAAAACAAAGTAATTATAATGTCCTCATTAGTCAAACACATACATGTTCCTGGAGAAATACAGAACAGGATTTCTTTCACAATACACAAAAGTAAAACAGTTATTTTAACCCTTTGTGTGACGGAGGAGCCACGTGATCGCTACCTCATTGATGACAGAACAGACAGGGAGACCCCCTCCCTTCTATCCCACGTAGTGATAGATCTGTCCTGCCCTGCACAGGAGCACAGAATGTCATCTCCCCTAGGAAAACCAGCAGGATTACTATGACGTAGCTATTACATCATGGGCCCAGACGCGGTGACATAGCAGCTACATCAAAAGGGCACCCAAAGGGTTAAATGGTGATTTCATCCTCTTTATGGAAGTCGTGAACTCCAAGTGATTTCATGGTTTCCCGCCACTAGGTTGGATTTAAAGCAGCAGTTCAAGCTGCTCTTTAAAAAAAACACTGACAAGCCGCGGGGGCGTTCCTAGAGGCGTCACGGAGCTGGTTCGCTCGCTCACGTGACCCACGTGTCACGCCAAATAATCAGTTTCAACTGATTTCTTGCACAACGCGCACCTCCTCCTGCCTCCGACCGCACGGTCTATGGGCGCGATCATTGCCTTAAGGCAGTCTGATCGCGCCCTGTGCGGACGCCTCTGCGTGGTCTCCCACACCATGCAGTGGCTGCCCGGATGTAAACACAGGTGATACTGTTCTGTTCCCTTTGTGTCTGGGATTTGATTTGTGTTCAAGTTCAGGATTTGATAAGTTTTGGAAGACGTGTCTGTCTTGTCCCTAAAGCTGCCATTTCTTCAACCTTGGACTGATCTATTAAGATCAAACCCAGTCAGTATTCTCTACAGATGTGGGGGTCTCTGTATTTGGGGTCGGTCACATCATTCACCTTTTAGGTATAGCTTTATGAGTACACTAAGGGCCTCATGCAGAGAACAGCGCTATTAACAATCTCGCCATTTTCCAGCGAAAATCGCGCTAAAAACAGCCGAAAATGGCGAGGTAGGAAAAAAGCGCCATTTTTTTTTTCTATTTGAAAATCTCGCCGCGCGGCTGGCGAGAAACTACATCTCGCCAGTCTGAAAAATATCCAAATTCAGAAAGGCGCGCTCGCCATCTAGCGGCTGTTTTTGGCGCGATTTTCTTCAATTTTCTCCGCCAACTAAAGTTGGCAAGAAGCAGGAGCTCGCCGGCTATAGAAAAAAAAATGCGCAATTTTTTTTTCTCCCTTTCAGCTGCGCGCATCTCCTCATTTACAATTCTCCACATGCAGTAACGCTAAAAGTAGCGGATTTCGCCCATTTCTGCATATGGAGAATAAAACTCTCCATTAAAGCTACTTTTTCTTAAACTCTCCAATTTATTCTAGCGCTGCTCTCTGCATAGGCCCCTAAGTGCGCTGCCCAACAGGTATTTTTAGGCTAAGCGCTTTGTGTAAGTAAATAGTTATTTTATTGCAGTAAGATGTATGGTCTGAGGAGAGGACGTGTCTGTCCTGAAACGCCACGTGTTTGCATATACCTGCTCTGATGGTTTGAATACAAAGTAAGTTACTTACAGAAAAGGCTCCTGTGTGCTTCCTGCACCACTTTATTTCTTCATCGTCTCTTTCCCCGAAGTGGAGACACTGACTACATCCAGGTCACAGCTCTGTGTCCTACTGCGCATGCTCACACTAAGGGGGTCATGGGAGTTGTAGTTTTTAGAGTTCAAATCGGATCACGTGTCACATGCTGTGTAGATTAGAAACAAGACAGTAACATTTCCCAGGCACTGTGCTAGGGAGAGATAGTTTCTTCTGCATGTAGATGTGTATACTCCTCTTGATCCTTAATATATTTCAGTAAAGCTGCTTAATTTACCAATTGTATATGAGTTTGCATATGTAATATCACTCCAATATAGGGTGCTCTGCCAGCCTGATTTTGATACTAATTCTGATGTACCGTACCACAAACACACACACACATTTATATATATACTAGCTGATATACCCGGCGTTGCCCGGAGGCAGGGGGGGGTGGGCGTGAAAGGCAGGGGGGGGGGGCGTGAAAAGCAGGGGGGGGGGGCGTGAAAGGCGGGGGGGCGTACCTCTACTTCCGGCTGCCGCCATCTTCTCACTTGGCGCCGCGAGGGAAGAAGGGGGCCCGGCCGCGCCGCCATCTTAGGCGCCGCGAGGGAGGAAGGGGGTCCGCTGCCTGTTCCCCCGCCGGTGATGGAGATGAGTGAAGCGCCGGGAGACGTGAGCGTAGGAAGGGGAGAGATGAGCGCCGGGAGGGGAGAGATGAGCGGCGGACCTCTACTGGCGCCGCGAGGGAGGAAGGGGGGGGAGATGAGATGAGCGGCGGACCTCTACTGAGACCGCGAGGGAGGAAGGGGGGGAGAGGTGTGTGTGTGTGTGTGTGTGTGTGTGTGTGTGTGTGTGTGTGTGTGTGTGTGTGTGTGTGTGTGTGTGTGTGTGTGTGTGTGTGTGTGTGTGTGTGTGTGTGTGTGTGTGTGTGTGTGTGTGTGTGTGTGTGTGTGTGTGTGTGTCGAGGGGGAAGAGTGGCAGTTGGGTGACGTCACACACAGCAATCTGATTGGTCCTCAGCCTCTGGCCAATCAGATTCACCGCAGATAGCACTAACCTCACTAACCATTCGATTTTATATATTAAGATATATGCAGGGCCGCCAACAGGAATCGTGGGGCCCGGGACAAACATTTAAGCAGGCTTCCCATCCCCCCCCCCCCCATTTCACACCTCATGAACCCCCCTTCCCATGTATTTCTCTCCCTTCTGTCTCACCCTCCCGCCTCGCATGTATTTCTCTTCCCTGCTTCTCACTCTTACTCCCTCTTTTCCTCACTCACCCCCTCTCCCTCCGTCAATTACCCCACGCTCACTCATTCTGTACCCCCCCACGCACAATTCCACCAACAAGGTATATACCAAAAAACTTCCCACCCCCAAATATATACAACCTCCCCCCCAAAATGCATACAAAACCCCCACCTACCCAATACATACACACACAACACATTGTGTGTGTGTCTATATGTGTTTGTATATGTATACATAATGTACATATATATAGAGTTGTAGGGATGTGTATATGTTGCCCTTGCTGCAGCGCATTTCAAATGTAGTGGTGAAGGTTCCGCGGCGGCCCGATAGCATAGGGCGCTGCCATTTTGTTGCGCAATAGCGGGGAGTAAGAGGTCAGAACACAGAATGGTCACGCAGGCGCGATGCAAGCGCGCGAACGGCTGGCCAATAAGGAAGAGGCTCAGCCGGTAACTACAACTCGTAGGGGCTCTAGCAAAGTCACCTGAGGAGCCAATGGGAGGGCTGGATTAGCAGGAGACAGGAAAGAGAAGCATGGGGGAGAGGCCACGCTAGCCAGAGGGCACCGGAGGAGCAGGGAAGGAGGTAGTGTGAGTGCAGGGGGTCCGTGACCCACCTGCATAGGTCAGATTCTCCCTGAGGGCCCTAAAAGATTCCCTGAGTCACCGTAGGTTGTGTGCTGCAGGGAAACCCTATAGTGATAGGAACGTCACCCCTTACTGAATAACAGATAGGGACAAAGTGTGCAGAGTCGCGGTTGCTGCTAGTCATCTGGGACCAGGTTGATTAGCATCGCGACATCAGACCAACTGCGCTGGATCGGCGGATCCTTTTTGAAGTGTCACCGGTCACCGCAGTGACCGGAAGGTATTTAACAAAGTGCACCAACACTGGTCAACAGGCGCTGATCCCGCCTTAGGGAACACTCTTTGGGGACACTAAGTGGAGTGGTCAAGGACTGAGCCTATAAACAATTACAGTACATGGACATGGTGTGGGGGCACGCGGTGACGGGACATTGACATTACTCCTTTAGAGAGAGTGGCCGAGCCACTAGCGTTATAAGTATAAGTTATGATGTGATATGTGTTGTTGCCATATAGTGTGATAAGGGTTCCTTTATGCGGTGCAATAAACAGTTTCATTCATATGTGCGTTGCTATTGTTCTTGCCCAGGGGAATCTTACTCGACAGGGATCCTGGGTAAGTGGAGGCGCTGCCATTAAGATAAGTGTTACCCCAGGCTCAGATCTCCTGGAGCCTCAGGTGTGTGTATGCAGTACCCGTAGTCACTCTAGAGTGTAATAAAGAGGGCTACATGTGGAGGCGCTGCTGAGATCTCAGACCTGGGGTGCCCTATATTTTTTTTCTCACTGTGCCCTAAAAAAAATTTCCGCCATGTTTGTGCTTTCACAGCCAGAGGTGCGTAAGTGGGCCAGCGGCACCAAATACCCCTGACCTGTGCCATTGCCATTGGACACGTCCCCGCTGCCATCTCCCTGGGCACTGTGACTGATCAAGTAAGGAAACTCCCGTTCCTGGACACTGCCCGAGTGAAAGACCACTATTATGACGGGGAGCATAACTGGCGTAAAATATTATTCGTTACATACCGGGATATACAGTATGCCCTGAACCCATTCCCTCAATATTAATCCTACCCGAAGCTCCGGGCCTTTATTACCCGCTAGTATTGGTGGATGACACCGAACCCTTGACTGCATCCACGCCACAGAAGGATTACCGTGGCCCGCCAAGCATAGTCCCAACCAACCCCTTCCGTGAATAGATAAAGAAAAAGTGCGCAACTAATGTTGTAAGTGAGGTGATGAATATATAAGGTAAAATAGGTGACCTTAAATGAACAAATCAGAGCGTCTGCAGCTGCGGTATAGGGAGGGCTCAGGAACCCCCTAAAGCTAACAGATAAAAACAGAATGAATGAAGAAACCCACGGGTTTCGAAACGCGTTGGAAAAGCTACTAACAGTATTGCCTTCAACTGTACTGTCCTACTACGGCGAGCTGACCCAGTGAAATCGGCGAGAACCCCGCGGTGACGTCACTAACCTGGAAGGGTCTGAACGGAGGGGAGAGAGAGGATTTCAGCTGGCGTGGAGCTCTGCTTTGAAGCAGCATTCTATGGGAGAGCTGCATACGTGTTGATTCGTTTATGGGAGAAAGAACTTTCAGAGACTCAATACTCACCTAAGCAGGAACCTGTGTCCGAGGAACCAGCTTCCATATCCATGTGAGGACATCTGATCCGGCTTCCACGTGGTGTTTGGGTAACAATATCCCAAAAAATGCTTGTTTAACATCATCTTGATGTACGCACGATACTCACCTTATTTATTGTTTATGTCATTATCATTTTTAATGCACCATGAGCGTTGTGCGCTGTGTTCTTTCTGTTTTTATCTGTCAACCCCTTCCGTACCCGAGAGCAGCTTGAAACCCTGCTGGCCCGCTGCAATGGGTTTAGGCGCTTCATTCACCCCCTCCACCCTTAGGCCGGCGCTAAGTAGAAGCAGTATGTCTAGACTGGATGCCTATGCCCCTGCTGGGAATAGTCTGTCTGATAATGTGTCCCTTCCAGTGCTAGCAGAAGCCATACAACAATCCACACAGTCCCATCAATACCGGAAGCTGAAGGTGTTTTCTGGCGACAAACCAACCCCTCTGGGAGAAGTCGGCTTTGAAGAATGGTTGGATCATACTGAACAGGTACTTTCTGAATGGTCCTGCACGGATGCTGTCCGGAGGCAGCGTATAATCGAATGCCTGCGACCCCCAGCTTCCCACATAGTGCACTGTTAATGGGACGACCACCCGGATGCCGTACGGCTGGCATCATTTACGCTCTTACCAAAGCCTAAGGGATTCCAGTGGATGCGTTTGCTCTGATGGCCAAGTTCTACGCCCTGGCTCAGAAGGAGGGAGAGATGGTGTCTGACTTTCTTAGGCGTCTACACTTGGATCTGTGGACCCTGGTGAGAAGGAAGGTGGTGCAAAAGGTGGATGCCGACGGACTACGCTCCACACAATTGCTGAGGGGACTTCTTCCGCTGCATCCGGTGTCCGTGCGAGTCAGTGGCTGTCTAGTGCCGGGACAAGCCCTGACTTTGATGACCTGATGGATCGAGTGCAGGCACATGAGACTGTGCTGTTGTGGCATGACCTGACCCCGGGAAAGAAGATGGGGGTGATTGCCAAAGAAGCTAAGAAGTCAGAAGCTAAAGTTGAGACGGTTGGGGATGTGAACCCGGAAAAGGAGGACCTTGAAGAACCTACGGCTGCCCGGGAGCGCCCCGCTTCGGGGCGAACGTCTCCGACCTTCCAAGATAGCCCCTCCCGCAGCCACCTCCAGTGTTATGCCTGCGGAAAGATGGGGCATATTCGAACATACTGCCCCTCCCAATGAAGAACAGCATCCCGACCGGTCAAGTCCATGCTGTGTACTCCTCAAGCCAGTGAAGCGGCGGCCCAGTCCCCGATGAATAGCCGAATTGGACCGGCGGCCATCATCAAGGTGGTGATTGAAGGTATCTATGCCTCGGTGCTGATGGATACTGGATCCCAGGTAACCATAGTGTATTGACCCTTCTACGATCAACGGGTCGTACTACCCGCTACTATCTGCCGACTCCCTGAGGTTGAGAGGACTGAGCCATGAAGACTACCCTATTGATGGAGTGGTGAAAGTACACCTGGATATTTCTCAGTTGAACACAGGCAAGCATCATCCAATGGAGGTGGAAGCGTTAGTATGCCCGGAACCCCAGGACCATCCCAGCGCTCCTATAATCTTGGGGACCAATACAGATATCGTACAAGCGGTGATCCGCATGTATTTGCAGGAAGCGGGTGAACTACCGTTGCTGGCTCTCGCTACTTGCCCGGCATTACAAGGGGCTTGCGGTAGAATTGCAACCTAAGAAGAACATGGGATGTTGTTCAATCAAGAGCGCGGGGTGACCGAGATTCCTCCCGGAGAAGGAAAAATGATGGTTGCAACGTGTCATTAACCCGCCATACGTCCGGAGGATCGACTATTCTCGTTGGAAAGCACGGCACTTGATGACCAGCGACTCGGATACGAGGTGTTGGCCTCGGTGAAGAAGTGGGCGGGAAGAATCCCGTCCAGAACTTAAGTATATGTGAGAAACCTTTCTCTTTACCCCAAGCGTATTGATCATCGGCAGCAGCTAGGTCGAATCTACCCGGTGACCCCTGAGAGGAAGGCAGAAGGTAGATGCCTGGTGGCCACCATTCATACCGTAACTCCAAAGTTGGCGTTCAACTTCGGAGACTCGCCGTTGATAGAGGAATGGAAGGGGAGATTGCAGATCAAGCTGGAAACTCGGTGGGAGGTGTTTTCCATAGGGGATATGGACGTGGGGTTCAGTCGCAGTGCCCGCCATACCATTCGACTGAATGACACAATGCCGTTCCGCGAACGGTCCCGCTGCATAGCACCCCGAGATGTGGAAGAGGTGAGGAGGCTGTTAGCCGAAATGGAGGAAGCCGGTATTGTTCAAGGATCACAAAGTCCCTATGCCTCGCCTATCATAGTAGTACGCAAAAAGAATGGGACCTTACGGTTACTGCACCGACACACTTTATTCGAGCAAATACCCAGTATGTACCTGGCAGATACCTGGAATGCGCCGCTCCTCACCTCTGACAAGCCCCGTTGCGTTTGCCTTCCCAGCCTGGGTTCATGCCTGGCTGACGGGCGGCTGATCTGTTAAATGATAATGATTAGGATTTAATAGGCTGCAATGCTTCGCGTGTCTACCAGATGGCATAAATTCATGAATTGTAATGCAGTATATATATATATACTGTGCAGTATTGCAGCCAGCGGGAATAAAATGCTTCAATCCCTGCCTGGAAAATAACGCAATGCACTCGGGCAGAAAACAGTCACAAACCTCAATACACCCGGGTATACCCGAATTCGTGGGACTAGCCGAGCTCGAATAAAGTGTGTCGCCAGTGTATGTGTGGACTATCGGACGTTGAATAATCGTACTGTACCCGATCAGTACACTCTCCCGCGAATCGAGGATCTCCTGAACGCCTTGTCCGGGATCAAGTAGTTCAGGGGGCTGAATTGAGGTTTGGGTAATATCAGGTACCCATGGACTTGGAAGATCAAGAGAGAACAGCTTTCATCTGCCCGCTAGGGTTCTACCAGTTCACGCGAATGCCGCAGGGGATATGTGGAGCCCCCGCAACCTTTCAGCGGTTGATGGAAAAGACGCTGGGGAACATGAACCCGCAAGAATGCCTGGTGTACCTGGACGACATTATAGTGTTCGGGAAAACCCTGGAGGAACATGAGGAGCGGTTGTTAAAGGTGCTGAATCGACTCCGACAGGAGGGGCTTAAGCTGTCCATGGACAAATGCAAGTTCTGCCGCACGTCCATGACATATGTGGGCCATATTGTATCAGCGGAAGGGATATCAACCGATCCGGGGAAAATAGAGGCGGTGGTGAATTGGCCCAGACCCAATAACGTCCGGTCCTTCCTGGGGTTTTGCGGTTACTACCGCCGATGTGTGGAAGGTTACTCAAGCAAAGCTAAGATCCTGAATAACCTATTAAAGATTTATCCTGAAGACCCAGGAAGGAAAGCTACCACTGCACAAACACCCTTTGGGGAGAAATGGACCCCTGCCTGTGAACAGGCGTTCTTAGGACTGAAGACCAATCTAACACACGCCCCAGTGCTGGCCTATGCCGATCTCGATCGAGAATACGTCCTGCACGTAGATGCCAGCTTCAATGGCTTGGGAGCAGTGTTGCATCAGAAACATGATACTGGACTTCGACCGGTGGCGTATGCTAGTCGAAAATTGACCCCAAGTGAACAAAACTATCCAGTCCACAAGTTGGAGATCTTAGCCCTCAAGTGGGCTGTAGTGGATAAGCTACATGATATCTGTATGGTGTACAGTTCGAAGTCAGGACTGACAACAATCCAATGACCTACATCAATACAGTACGTCCGCCAAGTTGGATGCGACGGGTCACCGGTGGCTTGCGGCGCTGGTCAACTATCGGTTCAATCTTAAGTACAAACCAGGGCCCACCAACATAGGGGCAGATGCTCTGTCGTGGAGACCCGGCCTCCAACCTACTATAGACGAGGAAGTGTGGGAAGAAATTCCAGGGCCTGGCATACGTGCACTGTGTTCTCTAGCGGCTGTGGTCAATGATCAAGTGGCGTTTTCAGAGTTAAGAATAGTAGATTCACTAGGGTGTCAATCCAGAGCAGTTCCTAGAGCGTACCGACATCCAGAAGGGGTGAATATCACGGAGGATAAGATTATTTCCTGGAAGGAACTGGTGCAATATCAGATTCAAGACCCAGTGGTGGAACTAGCTCGTCAAGCCTTGCAACAAGAGAATCCTTCCATACTTAAGCAAGCCCCCAGAGAACTGGTGAAACTATTAATGAAGGAGTTCGGAAAATTTGAACTGGACAACTGCCTACTGTATCGGGTCATACCGTACCATAATCATCCCGACCGGCGACAATTATTCTTGCCTCAAATTCTAAGAAACATGGTCCTCCGGGCACTACATGATGATCATGGCCATCTGGGCATTGACAAAACGTTCGGGTTGCTTTGTGACCGGTTCTATTGGCCAAAAATGAGAGAATCGGTGGAGATGCATTGCCGGCAGTGCACTCGCTGTATCCAGAGAAAGACACTCCCCACTCGGGCGGCCCCAATGGCCCATCTGACAAGCTCTGGCCCCATGGATTTGGTGTATATGGATTTCTTGTGCATTGAGCCCGACACTCGGGGCATTGGAAACGTACTGGTGATCACAGACCACTATACAAGATACGCTCAAGCCTTTCCTACTAAGTACCAACGGGCAGTGACAGTGGCTAAAGTGCTATGGGAGAAATACTTAATTCATTATGGATTGCCGAACCGATTGCATTCTGATCAGGGCAGGGACTTCGAGAGTACTCTCATTTGAGAACTACTGAAGTTGTTAAATATCACCAAGTCACGGACCACCCCGTACCATCCGGAAGGGGATGCCATGCCCAACGATTCACCTGAACGCTACTTGACATGTTGGGCACGCTGAAAGGCCCCCAGAAGACTGAGTGGAGTAAGCATGTGGAGACGTTGGTGCATGCTTATAACTGTACTCGACATGAGTCTACAGGGTATACTCCGTACTTCTTAATGTTTGGACGAGAAGCTAGGCTACCAGTGGATGTGCGACTACGGATATCTACCGATGGGGTATCCAATAGGATGCATTTTTGGTATGTGCAAAGGTTACAAGACAGTTTGCAGCAGGCTTTCAAATTGGCCGAGAAGGCAGCGGCGCAATTAAATGCGAGTAATAAAAGGCGCTATGATCACAAGGTGCGACATAAAGAAAACCGCCCCGGGGATGCAGTTCTCCTCCATAACTTGGGCATTCCTGGAAAACACAAACTGGAAGACAGATGGAGGGATGGGGTGTTTGAAGTGGAATCACAGATGCCTGGCCTCCCGGTATACCGCATCAAGGACTCCGAAGGACGGATAAAGGTATGGCATAGAAACCATCTTCTTCCTATACCACAAGTAGGGGACAATGAGTTGGAAGTGCCCACTGTTCCACTTGATGGAGAAGCTGATAACACAGAGGATGGCCCAGAGACTGTAATAAATGCCACCTCTGAGGATCCTATGGAAGGAACCTCTCAATGGGGCCTTCCGACCGCGGGGGCATCTCCCGAAGGAGCTATGGGTAAAGAACCCCTTGGTCCAACGACAGATACGCTGACTCCAATGAGCCAGCCACTAGACCCGCAGAGCCCGTGCTTTGTGCCTCAAAAAGATTGTGTAGATCTATTGAGCCCCTCAAGAGCAGAATTTGAAATGCCAAATGAGACTTGTTACTCCCCAGAGGAAATAACCGAAGAGCAGCTTCGCAGAAGCCAAAGAACTGGTCAACCTCCAATGAGGATGGCTTACGATCAATTTTGGGCACCCCATTATGAGGCTCAGCAGTGGGCTCGCCACAAAGTAAGATCTGTAATTGGCATGTTCAGTGAAATGTATAACCTCATGTAGAGTATACAGAGTAAGGTGTACAGTATGTGTAAATATGTTATGGTTATAGTCCCAAGCGGGTACGTTGGATTCTGCGAGGGGGAGAATGTAGGGATGTGTATATGTTTCCGTTGCTGCAGCGCATTTCAAATGTAGTGGTGAAGGTTCCTCAGCGGCTCGATAGCATAGGGCGCCGCCATGTTGTTGAGCAATAGCGGGGAGTAAGAGGTCAGAACACAGAAAGGTCACGCAGGCGTGAACGGCTGGCCAATAAGGAAGAGGCTCAGCCGGTAACTACAACTCCCAGGAGCTCTAGCGAAGTCACCTGACGCCAGGGAGCCAATGGGAGGGCTGGATTAGCAGGAAAGGGAAGTGTGGGGGAGAGGCCACGCTAGCCAGAGGGCACCGGAGGAGTAGGGAAGAGGTAGTGTGAGTGCAGGAGGTCCGTGACCCACCTGCATAGGTCAGATTCTCCCTAACGGCCCTAAAAGATTCCCTGAGTCACCGTAGGTTGTGTGCTGCAGGGAAGCCCTATAGTGTGATAGGAACGTCACCCCTTACTGAATAACAGATAGGGACAAAGTGTGCAGAGTCGCGGTTGCTGCTAGTCATCTGGGACCTGGTTGATTAGCATCGCGACATCAGACCAACTGCGCTGGCGGATCCTTTTTGAAGTGTCACCGCAGTGACCGGAAGGTATTTAACAAAGTGCACCAACACCGGTCAACAGGCGCTGATCCCGCCTTAGGGAACACTCTTTGGGGACACTAAGTGGAGTGGCCAAAGGACTGAGCCTATATACAATTACAGTACATGGACACAGTGTGGGGGCACGCGGTGATGGGACATTGACATTACTCCTTAAGAGAGTGGCAGAGCCACTAGCGTTATAAGTATAAGTTATGATGTGATATGTGTTGTTGCCATATAGTGTGATAAGGGTTCCTTTATGCGGTGCAGTAAACAGTTTCATTCATATGTGCATTGCTATTGTTCTCGCCCAGGGAAATCTTACTCGACGGGGATCCTGGGTAAGTGGAGGCGCTGCCATTAAGATAAGTGTTACCCTACGCCCCTCCCCCCCATCCCCTAGGGGTTGTTTTCCCTTTTGTCTTTGTCAGTATGTCTATCCCTGTTCGTCCTTAGAGTAGTAGGACACAAGGTGCTGCGTCACCAACAGCAGACAAAATGTTTGGACCACAATGTGTAATAACTGATGCTTTACCTTGTAAAACAAAATCAATAAAAACAAAGTTAAAAAAAAAAAAGATAAGTGTTACCCCATGCTCCCAGCTAGCGGAGGCTCAGATCTCATGGAGCCACAGGTGTGTGTATGCAGTACCCATAGTCACTCTAGGACAGGCCTGCACAACACGCGGCCCACGGGCTGCATGCGCCCCGCCGGCACTCACTGTGCGGCCCGTGGTGGCTGCTTTCCCCCCCCCTCCTCCTCCCGAGCTCCCTTTCCCTGCCCCCGCGAGCCGAGCCCCCTCTCCCTTCCTCCAGCGAGCAGAGCCCACTCTCCCCTTCCTCCAGCGAGCCGAGCACGCTCTCCCCTTCCTCCAGCGAGCCGAGCTTGCTCTCCCCTTCCTCCAGCGAGCCGAGCCCGCTCTCAAGTGCGGCACTTCCGGTGCCCGCTGCTTGTGAGTGAGCGAGTGCGCGCAGTCCTGCCGTGATCGGAGGTGATGTGAGGTGCAGGGGGATATGTGCAGGGGGGGTGATGTGCAAGGGGAGGGGGGTGATGTGCAAGGGGAGGGGGGGTGATGTGCAAGGGGAAGGGGGGTGATGTGCAAGGGGAGAGGGGGTGATGTGCAAGGGGAGGGGGGGTGATGTGCAATGGGAGGGGGGGTGATGTGCAAGGGGAGGGGGGGGTGATGTGCAAGGGGGGGTTGATATGCAAGGGGGGGGTTTATGGAGTGGTATAGCCAACCACTAGCCAACAGTAGCGCAAGCTCCATAGCACGTAAGTGTTTAAAAATAAAGGTACATTTATTTAAAAAATCAGCAACCCATAAGAAGTACACTTACAAGATTTCAACAAGAACCATACATGGGAGAGAAATCTCTAAATGTGGTCATCTGCGAGGGTAAGGGGAGTCCCAGGTAGGCAGGATAAAACTACACAGCCTGTAGTCATAGGGTGACCTCTTGTACCGATTTTGCCGGGACAGTCCCGGTTTTTTCATTACTGTCCCGGTTGCCTGCCTGTCCCATAAATGTCCCGGGTTGTGGCCTTTGTCCCGGTACATAGATGTGATGTGGAGCGGGCGGCGGTGCGCTAGTCTGCGGCGGCGGAGCTGCGGGAGGAGGATGCGGGACTCAGCTGGTGAGTTTTTTCACTTGTAGAATAGAATGCAGCCGGGGGGTGGGGCTTTAGACATCCTTCAACCAATCCCCTGCGTGCCGGCCGGCATTCTACAAAGCCCTGCCCCGGCATACTCCTTCATAGTAGAATGCTAGGCTGCACGGGATTGGGTGAGAATGCCGAGGGGCGGGGGCAGAGTATGAGCAGAGCACACCACACTACACTACCAGGGAGTAACGGTGCAGGAGATTGGTGGCCATTTGAGGAGGATGGGAGCAGCTCAGCAAGACTGCAGGGGATTGGACAGATGCCGGGTGGGAGGGGCCGCAGTGATCCATGGGATGGCAGTGATGTCACTGACCTGTGACAGTGACTGCCACGAGGAGCACAGGAGATGTGTCAGACAGTCTGGAGCTGCTCAGAGGCAGAGCTGCCGCTGCACGTGTGACACAGTCTGTACAATAAGTACTGTAAGTGTAAGTAGCAACATATATATTTATAATAATGCACAACCATATTTCTGCTTTCCCCTGCTATTTATTTAGCACATTTTTATATTATATATACAAGCCCCAAGGTCAGGTCAGAAAATGACAATGAGGAATGTCCTATTAATGTCTTCATTTTTTATTTAATTTTAATTAATGTCAATAAATTATTTATATAATTTTCTGGGTGTGTGTCTCTGTCTGGGTGTGTCTCTGTCTGGGTGTGTGTCTCTGTGTGTGTGTCTCTGTGTGTGTGTGTGTGTCTCTCTCTCCCCCTCCCTGTCATCCTCTCCATACCTGTCACCTCTCCCTCTCTCTCCACCTCCCTGTCACCTCTCCCCCTCTCTCTCTCTCTCCCTCCCTGTCACATCCCTCCCTCCCTGTCACATCCCTCCCTCCCTGTCACCTCCCTCCCTGTCACCTCCCTCCCTCCCTGTCACCTCTCTCCCTCCCTGTCACCTCTCTCCTTTTCACCCCTCTCCCTCCCTGTCACCTCTCCCTCCCTCCGTCACCTCTCTCCCTGTCGCCTCTCTCCCTCCCTCCCTGTCACCTCTCCCTCCCTCCCTGTCACCTCCCTCCCTGTCACCTTTCTCCCTCCCTCCCTGTCACCTCCCTCCCTGTCACCTCCCTCCCTCCCTGTCACCTCCCTCTCCCCTCCGTCACCTCCCTACCTGCCTCCCTCCCTTTCACTTCCCTCCCTCCCTGTCACCTCTATCTCCCTCCCTGTCACCTCTATCTCTCCCTCCCTCCCTGTCACCTCTATCTCTCCCTCCCTCCCAGTCACCTCTATCTCTCCCTCCCTCCCAGTCACCTCTATCTCTCCCTCCCTCCCCGTACCCTATCTCCCTCTCTCTCTCCCTCCCTGTCACCTCCCTCCCTGTCACCTCTCTCCCTCCCTCCCTGTCACCTCTCGCCACCCCTCCCTCCGTCACCTCTCTCCCTCCCTCCCTGTCACCTCCCCCCTCCCTGTCACCTCCCTACCTCCCTCCCTCCCTTTCACCTCCCTTCCTCCCTCCCTGTCACCTCTATCTCTCCCTCCCTCCCAGTCACCTCTATCTCTCCCTCCCAGTCACCTCTATCTCTCCCTCCCAGTCACCTCTCTCCCTCCCTCCCTGTCACCTCTCTCCCTCCCTGTCACCTCTCTCCCTCCCTCCGTCACCTCTCTCCCTCCCTCCGTCACCTCTCCCCTCCCTCCCTCCCACCTCCCTCCCTCCCTGTTACCTCCCTCCCTCCCTTTCACCTCCCTCCCTCCCTGTCACCTCTATCTCTCCCTCCCTGTCACCTCTATCTCTCCTCCCTCCCAGCCACCTCTATCTCTCCCTCCCAGCCACCTCTATCTCTCCCTCCCAGTCATCTCTATCTCTCCCTCCCAGTCACCTCTATCTCTCCCTCCCTCCCAGTCACCTCCCTCCCTCCCTCCCAGTCACCTCTATCTCTCCCTCCCAGTCACCTCTATCTCTCCCTCCCAGTCACCTCTATCTCTCCCTCCCAGTCACCTCTATCTCTCCCTCCCAGTCACCTCTATCTCTCCCTCCCAGTCACCTCTATCTCTCCCTCCCTCCCAGTCACCTCTATCTCTCCCTCCCAGTCACCTCTATCTCTCCCTCCCTCCCAGTCACCTCTATCTCTCCCTCCCTCCCAGTCACCTCTCTCCCTCCCAGTCACCTCTCTCCCTCCCTCCCAGTCACCTCTCTCCCTCCCTCCCTCCCAGTCACCTATCTCCCTCCCTCCCAGTCACCTCTCTCCCTCCCTCCCTCCCTCCCAGTCACCTCTATCTCTTCCTCCCTCCCAGCCACCTCTCTCCATCCCTCCCAGTCACCTCTATCTAGAGGTAGAATGAATAATACAGCATCAATGGTGACACTATTAGATAAATATCATTATAATATTCTTTTTTAGTAATGTTTTTTGTTGTATTAATAATTTTTTTTGTGTCCCGGTTTTTCATTTTCAAAATCTGGTCACCCTATGTAGTCACCACCAGCTCCTGTCACGAGTTGGCGCCAAGATAGTAAGGCATCTATATATCTATATGCGCCTAGTATATCTGGATGTAATGACTAGTATGGTGTATAATTGGATGTTGATTATATATGGAACACCTCTAGTGTGTTAACGAATAACCACAATATGATGTTA
Source organism: Ascaphus truei (assembly GCF_040206685.1). Classification (NCBI taxonomy): domain Eukaryota; kingdom Metazoa; phylum Chordata; class Amphibia; order Anura; family Ascaphidae; genus Ascaphus; species Ascaphus truei. Next base: position 28,966,245 of record NC_134497.1, read on the forward strand.
AATACTGACAAGTCTAAAGTGCACTAGATCAATATATACTGTAATGTATTACAATGCACATACCAAAATAAAAAATGTATGAATAAAAATAATATAAAAAACACAAATGGTTAAAAATCAAGTGATTGGAAAAATGTCCATACCAGTATGAAACAATCAGATACCAAACCAATGATGTGATCTGGAAAAGTCTGACAATAATTTGTCAAGATACTGGCAGCCTTCTACTTGGGCACAACAACCTCCCTTGACAGACCTAATGGGAAAAAAAGAAGAGAAAGCGCCCGATCTTCGTGTATTAACGAAAATAAAATTTAATAAAACATGGACATCACGATTCAAAACTCACAAGATTCCAAATATAAAAAGCATTTTGAGTAATACTCATGCTCCGACCCGTCGTGTGTTGCCGCCACGGCGCCTCTGCTCCACTGGGTATGCTCCGGACTGACGTCACGACCAATCCATGAAGACTTCTTATAATTAATTAATTTTATACACATGATAATCAATTGAATTGTGCAAAACTATCAATTAATATATTTCTAGCACATACATTGATGCTAAATCTATGTACATACATATATATAATATAATATAATAAACTTGATACAATTATTTCTGCACATACAGTACAGTTTTGGATGGTTGTTAAACTAATTCATTTTAAGGCTATTAAATGAACTGTTTGAGGCTGGCATAGACAAAATACATACATATTGAATTAATTCAAGGGAGGGGTATGGTTACATCATAGAATGAAAGAGAGCAGTGTGGTTGTAGATCAATTAATTTAGTTAACCAACTCAATTCATTATCAGGGTTTAATCCATGACAATATGGGTAATTGTTTTGAACTATAATAAAAATACACTTTTGCATTAAAAGAACATATTGGTTAATTTAATCCTAATTTAAACTAGACCTTTCAAACACACTACTCTCTTATAATCAAAGTTCATATACATATATAAATCCAACAATATAGTTATGTTTATCATTATAATGATTGAGAAAGTGATGATGTCTGAGACGTGCTCGCGAGATGATGTAATTATGTAATTCCTCAACATCTTCGCACTGATTTAATAGCTGCTCTATTTGCCATGGTGACGCGCGACCACGTGATGATGCCGTCTGTGTCGCTGGGCTGTCTCATGCCATGCCATGAGACTGAGGTGTTCTCGCGAGATGATGATGTCACTGTTTGGATTCTACAGCTCACTCGCGCTGATTAAACATATGAATCAGCTGTTTTTACCACCACTTCTGGCGCGAAATTTTCTATCCTGACTCCACTATATATACCAAGCTCACTCCTCCATACTCCACTCCCAGAAGAAGACCATTTGTTGAAACGCGTTGGAGTGGGAGTGTTTGGAGGGGGACCCCTGACTTTTCAGCATAAGGGACTTTTCGTGCAATTGGCTCTACCTTATCAGACTTTGGTGATGTATTATCAATTCCACCTTATCCTATTACATGCTTTAGATACTGTATCTCTGGACTCATTTCAATGGCATTCAATTTCTGAACTTATCACAGCAACCACTGGATGAGGCTGATTATATCCTTTCCATCTACCTACCAGTACACAGTTTCTGCTGCACTGAATTACTGTGTGTTTTGTGTGGTTTTGGTTGTGCTAGTTGGCTGTTATCTGCTTAGTCTATTAACAGTACTATACATATATTTTATATATTAATTCAGCCCATGATGTTTGCACACCATTTCAGCCATTGATTTGTCCCTGCACTTTATTTTGTTCCCATGGTAATTTGAATCGTCTGTTTGGAGACCCCCTCCCTTTGTAACATTTCATCCCCTGCTTTTATCAATTATTAATAAATTTGATTACACTTATCTATTTCGGTATACCCGTGTACTCATTTTATGGATATTTTGTTGTTGTGCTATATTATCATTATCCTTTGAGCACCAATGTCTATTGATTATATATCATATACTTATGACAGTTTTTGGGTAACCTTTACACTTGGCGTGCATGCGATATACTTTGTCTCATATATATATATATATATATATATATATATATATATATATATATATATACAAACACACACACACACACACACACACACACACACACACACACACTAAATCACAACAGCGCAATACCACAAACAAAATGTCCTCAAACCTTAAACATAAAAATATGAATAAGACCCCCAAAAAAATATATAATTAAATTAAAACAATTAAGGGAGAAGTTAATAACCAATTGTTATAGGGGGGGGGGGGGGCAATCCAAAGGAGGAATCACTTTCACAACTGAAATGAAAAAGAAAAAAGCGCACCCCCTAGTGCATTATCTTCACAGTAGGAAGATAAATCTTTATTTATAAAAATAGGTGATAGGCAATGCACACTTACAAGAAATAAATATGCAATGTTCACATAAAAGGTATCTTTTAAGGAGCCTCGAATGCCCAGCCGGTAGATGGATTATGGGACACAACCAACTCACTGCGATCACACTGGGCAGATGGCGTCTCTCATAGCATAGACAGCTTGTGCTAGCTGATCAAGGGGTCCTCCGCCAGACAACAGGCAATCAATAGGCTCCTAAAAAGTTCACTGGAAGTCTCTCCAATAGGGACGCGGAAGTACCGCGAGACTCTAGTGACGTCAGCCCTACGCGTTTCGTCCGCGACTGCGAACTTCGTGAGGGGACTGATGACGTGCCAGGAAGGCATCATAATATACATACACACACATGCTATAATTCATTTAGCTCGTGGCCAATAACTAACAAAGGCATAATAAACATAATGAACTGCAACTATTATGCAAATGTATGATCAATTCACTATTGACATCATTTGTGACAGAAAAGATGACAAAAACAATAATAAAACAATTATACAAACCAACGTGAGTATATAAATAGATTGGCTTGAATAAAAAAATATATATACATATAAATAATATAATTAAAATATATAATTAAAAGAACAAACCCCAAGCAAAAAGACAGAGATTGGAACCTGGGTTCACATTAGGAAAAACAGACACACCCCAAGTGAAATGATAACATGTGTAGACCTGCTACAAAATGAAATGGAGACAGATGTGTCACCATAACCTACATACTGTATATAGTGTATGTGATACAGAAAATGATGCTTAGAGAGCCTCGCATTTTATACAATTATACTAATGTCGAGATTCTCATTTAAACCAAAGGGGACCAGACAATTTAACTTAAAGATCCAAAAGCTCTCCCTCCTGGAGAGTAATTTGAACCGTTCTCTTGCCAAAATAGAAGAAGGGATGACCTCAAGACCCATTAGACGCAAGCTTGCTGGTGATTTGTTATGAACCAGAAGGAAATGTTTAGAAACAAAGTGATTATCAACACCATTAATGATATTCCTTCTGTGTTCAAGAAAGCGAGTGCTCAAAAGTCTTGTGGTCCTTCCAACATAATGGAGACCACAACCACAAGTAAGCAGGTAAAACACATGAGTGGAGAGGCAGTTGATGAAACCCTTAACCTTAAAAGGTAAGCTATCTTGGATCCCAGAGGTAAATTCCCTTCTACAATCCAAAAACGTGCACATAATGCACCTGCCCCTACCACACTAATGGTTACCTGATATCCTCAAGAATGCATTGCTGTCTGTATGATTTTTAGTAGGTGCCAATACATTCTTGATACTATTAGCTACATATATGCGTGGTTGAAAGTATTGGCTCCTGGATCTGGTAGCGCCCCCATGCTTGGTGCACATGGCGACAATGGGCAGCAGCGGTATAAATGCGCATGACGGCCGCAGACTGTCGCGTCATCAAGAGACGCGACGGACAAGGTACAGCTACAGTACTTGGATTTCCAAGATGGCGGTGCATTCCACGGCAGAGCTGCGGGTCACAGGCATCACACACACGCGGTTTCGCGGGCTTTGTGGGGCCCACACGGGTGAGTTGAAGATTTTGATTATTTTGGGTATATACACTGGCGACACACTTTATTCGAGCTCGGCTAGTCCCACGAATTCGGGTATACCCGGGTGTATTGAGGTTTGTGACTGTTTTCTGCCCGAGTGCATTGCGTTATTTTCCAGGCAGGGATTGAAGCATTTTATTCCCGCTGGCTGCAATACTGCACAGTATATATATATATATACTGCATTACAATTCATGAATTTATGCCATCTGGTAGACACGCGAAGCATTGCAGCCTATTAAATCCTAATCATTATCATTTAACAGATCAGCCGCCCGTCAGCCAGGCATGAACCCAGGCTGGGAAGGCAAACGCAACGGGGCTTGTCAGAGGTGAGGAGCGGCGCATTCCAGGTATCTGCCAGGTACATACTGGGTATTTGCTCGAATAAAGTGTGTCGGTGCAGTATGGTGTATCACTGGCACTCATTCTCTGCACATCCCTGAAGGTCACATCTTGCTGACCGAAACGTTGGATGCAGTGCCGTGTATTTCTTATGTGAATACAGTTCTTTTGTACTTACCTGGCTGTGTGCTGTCTCTTTTTCCCGGACCAACATCTGGTAAATATTCATTTTATGTGTGCATATGGGATAAGCATCAGTGGATCAGTAGTTTACTGTGTGCCAACTGCCCTTGTTTTTTGTGTATACTATATGAGTTGGGCACCTGCCATTTTTCCTTTTTTGGTCACAATTACAACCATTGTCAATGGTTTGAGTTGTGTGTACTCAAATACAAGTGGCTATTTATCAGTTTTTAACGGTTTGCTGGTGAATTTCATATATTTTCCTTGCCATGGAGGAATTTGCTGACACGTTTGGAATTTTTTCATAAATCTCTGAGTCTGCTAGTTTCAGTGAGGCAGAAATTTCTAAGATCCGTTACACAGAATCCTTTGAATCTGTACTGGGACCTGACAAGGCTGTAGATGGGTATAATGACTTGATTAAACTGAAGAGAAGTGGACTATTACCTGCATGGCGTTACGTTATCGCATTATCACAAAGAAAAAATATTGCCCCGTGGGTTTAGAGTTAAGAACCAACCATTGGAAGGACAGATCCTGAATTTTGTAAGCGATGCATAGCCATATTAAATAAATGCTCTTTTGATTTAGTTATTCTAGTCATTGACCAGTCCAGTAAAGAGATACTGAAAATCAAACAAGAAATTGATGATATTAATTCCAAGCATGGTGAAACCCTGGAAGCTGATACGTCCACAAATTGGACGGATAAATTACGGATAAATTACAGACATCGATTGACATGTATCGAAACAATCTGATTAAATACAAAAGAGACAAATTGAAGATTGTTAAGTCTGACTACAAGGAGAGGAAGGTGTATCGGTGGTTGCCAGACTTGAGTGATCCAGCTACATGGGGCGGTGGACAGAAGCGAGGCCCACCTCGAAGACAGAGAGGTGCATACAAGAAATCAGGATACAATACGAGTGACACAGACCAATCCGATGCACCAGTGGAGTCTTCTTTTTTAGGCCATGGCAAAGTCGGACGAACCAAGCCACCACTGGGGAACGCAGATGTCAGAGAAAGGTCAAGAGAGGAGGCCGGAGGACGGCGCTATCCTGAACGCACCCTCGGCAAGGGAAGGGGATCGAAGGAACCTCCGAAGAGATGGTAATATTCAACCTCTCCGATCATGCTTTAACAACAGCAAAGATCAGTGTCCTGCAGAAGGGCCTAGGATTTGTGCCCACGTATGCACAAGACGCATTCAAGTGGGAGGTGGATCTGTATATGTTGCACCGGCACCTCAAATTGAAGGATTTCTTTTCCAAACCTGGTTTACCTTCCATCTCCAACACTGCAGTCACTACCTTTAAGGCTAAAAGCACGTTCGATCCACAAGTTTCGAATTGTAACATTGTTACATTTATGAATCTCTTGGGGAAAGAAACTCGAAGCAAAATACGGAATCATAAGACCAGCTTCCAGAATTTAAGCAATGATGAACGACAAGCGCTGAAGGCTTTAAGACAAAACAAGAGCATCATTGTCAGAGCCGCCGATAAAGGTGGAGGTATTGTCGTGTTGAACTATCTCTATTATAAACAAGAGATTGAACGCCAGTTGGCAGATGAGAAAAACTACAAACGTTTGCCTCGGGATCCTACATCTGTGCATAAAGCGGAAATCGACTCCATTATACAATTAGGGGTGTCTAATATGTGGATTTCCGAAGACACAAGCAAGTTTCTCACTCAGCAACATCCCAGAATGCCTGTCCTGTACACCATTCCTAAAATACATAAGTCAGCTACACAGCCTCCCGGGAGACCCATCATATCAGCTCGAATCTCCTTGTGTCATCCATTATTGCAACATGTGGATTTTTACTTACAGCATCTAGTCTCGCAGATGGCCTCCTACGTGAAAGACACCACAGACTTTATGGCACATATCAGCAACCTAGCCTTTGATCCTACGGAGTGTACTTTGATCAAACTTGATGTGGCAAGCCTCTACACAGACATCCCATATCACAAGGGCCTAGACGCTATTCGCAGTAAATTCTCAGGCATGGCAACAACTACTGGTCCACCATCAGAGTTCTTACTACTACTCAAGGAAGTTATTTTGAATAAAAAAAAATTCAAATTTGAGAAGATCTGTTATCTACAACTCAGTGGAATGGCCATGGGTTCGAACATGGTGCCCTCGTATGCCAATTTATATATGGATGTCTACGAGCAGACCCACATTCTACACGATGCCCTATATGCACACCATATCAGGAAGTACCGACGCTACATTGATGACATTTTTATCATTTGGAGTGGCAACGTCTCAGAACTGATGACCTTTGTGGAGCATTTGAACTACATCCCCTCCTCGATAAGATTTACACTTTGTCATAGCGATACTGAAATTTCATTCCTTGACACTATGGTGTATAAATTCAAGGGCACTCTGGCTATGAGGTTATATCACAAACCCACGGACAAAAACACACTTCTTCATGCGTCTAGTCACCATCCTGCCCCATTAAAGAAGAGCTTCATTGGTACCTTCAGTAATCAGTGGAGTCGGTTCGCTGGATTCTAAATAGGCATTGGCATATTATACTCCAAGACGACGATTTGTCTAAGATTCTTTAGAAAGCACCTAACATGGTTTGTAGGAGGGCACAGAACCTCCAATACGATTGGTACAGAGCCATTTTCAGGCACACTCTACATGCACATGGCTAGGGTCCTTTGCCTGTGGCCACTGTAAGGCCTGTCCATCTATTAAGGTCAGTAAAACATTCACTGATTCGTCACTACAAACTACCTATACAGTGAAGGACTTTATTAATTGTTTAACCACCGGGGTGGTGTATCTCATACAGTGCTCATGTGGGAAGCAATATGTTGGGGAAACCCACAGAGCATTCAAAGTGTGGATCCTCGAACATCTGGGATCCGTCCGTATTGGGCTGGATACGCCGGTTGCCAGGCACGTAAATGATATACATCAAGGAGATACCTCTAACCTACGCTTCATAGGCATTGCGCACATATCCTGGGGCCCTCGAAAGGGCAACTGGGATCAAAAGTTTCTACAATGTGAATGTAGGTGGATCCACACTGAATACACTGACGCCTCATGGACTCAATGAAGGTTTCATTTTTTTTGGCATTTCTTTGATATACTGGATTTTTCAAGGTAGCTCTATACCCAGTTCATGTTGGGGCTTAGGGGGATCCAGGTATATAGGGCCTCGCTATTTATTATCAGTTTAGTAGGTTCCATTTTTACTTTTTAGGCGGATTCGTCAGGGTAGTACATATCTACACCAATACATCTCTTTTCCCACTATATTCTTGTAGGGTTCCTTTGTAGTGCCTGACAACCTGGCTATATACCATATCTATGGTGTACATGCCACCCGTCCTATATTGGTGCTACTGTGTACTTTATACCTTGTTTACCCTGAGGCTCTGTACATATGTGTGCACATTTGCTTCCGACACATGTACTTAGCACAAGTGTATATGCAGGAAATATGGCCCTCCATGGGGTTCATTCATACTCCTACTATAATCCCTACGCTCACACACATTTTTAACTCCTCCCTCTGCTCTGGAACCTTTCCATCCTCCTTCAAACATGCAACAGTCATACCATTACTCAAAAACACCAAGCTTGACCCTACCTGTCTTTCTAACTATCGACCTGTCTCCCTCCTGCCTTTTGCCTCTAAACGCCTTGAACGTCTTGTATTCTCTCGCTTGCTCCATTTTCTCAACACCTGTTCTCTCTTAGACCCTCTACAATCTGGCTTCCGCACTGCTCACTCCACGGAAACAGCCCTCACTAAAATAACTGACGACCTCCATGCTTGCAAAGACAGAGGTCATTACACTCTGCTCATATTACTCGACCTCTCTGCAGCATTTGACACCATGGACCACCCTCTTCTCCTTCACATTCTCCATACTCTTGGTATTCGGAACAAAGCTCTATCCTGGATCTCATCCTACCTCTCCCATCGTACTTTCAGTGTCTCTTCTGCTAACACCTCCTCCTCCTCTGATCTCTCTGTGGGGGTACCCCAGGGCTCTGTCCTGGGACCTCTTCTCTTTTCTCTGTACACTCTCTCTAGGTGACCTAATAACATCTTTTGGGTTTAATTATCACCTCTATGCTGATGACACACACAGGCAAGGCAGTTTACAGGATTGCAGCGAGATGCAGCGTCACAAACAAAGCTTATGCTCTGCAAGGAAAGGAAGTTCAGGGTATAAAGGGCCTCGTACCAATGGGAGGTAACCAGGAAGTAGTGGCGCCCTCACTGATAGGCTGCTGGATCGCGCAGGTGCGCACTATTGTGCAGCCGATTAGGAGTGGAGGTGGAACCACTATTGACCGCGAACCCGTGCGCTACGGCACCCACGTCAGTGCGGGGGAGGAGACCGGAGGCGGGACCCGAGGAGAGATGGGAGCCCGCGCATGAACGCTGTGCCGCGTACCTCTGTCAGAGCGTAGGCAGAGTCGGGGGCGGAGACCACAGGACTTCGGAGAGCGTGCACTGCGCATGCGTCGCGCGTCATTGGACATGGGACGGAAACGCATCCAGGGGGCGGGACCTATGGAGCCCGCACACCGTGCATGCGAATCACCTTTAAAATGCCCTCTCTGAGTGCCTCTAGATCCTAACAGACAGGTGAGGGTTAAGGGGACAGAACCGCCAGAATGGCAAATCATCACAATGCCCAATGCGACAAAATATATAGTCAAAGATTTCATTAGTATTCTCGTAAGGGTTATTTAGTTAAACCCTTTGGCCAGAGCATCACGGCATGACCAGTAAAGCAGGTTCTAACACTAAACTGTGACAATTCTCATTTATCTCTGCTGAAGGGAGAATGACCGCAGTGGGTGTGTACAACACAGAAACACGAAAAAAACCTTCTACTTTAAAAAAGTGGGATGGGGTGGGGTGAGCTTAAGCCCTGGGAGGAGGAGACACTAACCTTTTTAAAGTAGGTTTTTTTCATGTTTCTGTGTTGGAAAGACCAATTGCCCAACTTTACCCTGGCCTCAGTCAGTATATAATGATCAATAACCAGAGAATGATGCTAAACAGCATTTGCACTTTTAACCCACTGTCATCATGCTGCGACAGCACAAAACCCTATATACAGTATATATAGCTGTTATTACAACACATAATTTGGGGAGCGGGACAGCCAATGTCCCCTAACCTCAGGCAATTTCCTTATCGGCTTCTTGTCACGCTTGTGCTCTCCTCACAAGCGCAGGGGAAAAGGGAAGGACCCGGTTGTGAGGTGGGGAGGCCGCAGGGGTTACGAAGAAAGTAAGATGCCGCGCAGCTGGGGATCGGCGCACCTAGTCAAGTGAACGCGCCGCGCGCATGACAATGCGCGACGCGTCCGGAGGTGCGGAGCCAAGCTCAGAGACATAAGTGATCCAGCTGCACGTGCGCGCACGCTCTGACAGCAGAGCGGGAGTGCGCGCGCTCTCAGGCACCAACGCGGGGGTTGCGGGAAGCCAATGCTTCAGCACAGGAGTCTGGAAACGGAAACCAGGAAACATGGAGTCCAGAGCACAAGGTAACATCCAGAGAAGGACTGCTTCTTGGAGAACATCCAGACTTCTTAAAGGCATAGTGACAGAAACAGCAAGGTGCAGCGACACTAAACATAACATAAGGGTTCTTAGTCTAATCCATTGGCCAAGGAATTATAAGCCTGCTACCACGTCAAGCAGTGGATGCAGATAGAGCACAGCTCCAGACACCCTGCAATGTCAAGCAGGAAAAACAAACCAGGCCACTCCGCAGTAGTATAAAATCAGTTCTGTATTGATGCCAGCTTAACACATACAGGGAACAAAAATAGGACAAATAGAACGCACCTACGTGATAAAGTACCCTGTACGAAACGCGTAGGTGCGTTCTATTTGTCCTATTTTTGTTCCCTGTATGTGTTAAGCTGGCATCAATACAGAACTGATTTTATACTACTGCGGAGTGGCCTGGTTTGTTTTTCCTGCTTGACATTGCAGGGTGTCTGGAGCTGTGCTCTATCTGCATCCACTGCTTTCCTGTATCTACTCACGGATGGACTGCACGCTATAGATCCTGAGAGTGCCCCCTGGAGCAGGTAAAGTGCCATTGTGCCTTATTTAAATCCTGCTGCTTATGGACATTGTTCCTTACTGTTTGGGTGATTATTGTGTACATCCCTGTGGTTGTCCCAACTGACTCCACCAGTCACTTCCCCTACAGTAATCATGCATTTTATTGCGTTTAATTGAGGGGCACTCCATCATCACCGGACCACCATATCAAATGGTCTCAATATGTTATATGTCTTATGAAGATACCTGCCCAAATTTGAGCACCACACACACCACGTTTCCCTGCTACCACGTCAAGGTGAACCCTACTAAGCAGGTACCTACACTACCCGACGATAAACTAACCTCAGTAGTATAAGAGTTACTGTCCCAGTCTTCCGGAATCCACAGGAGATAACTAAAGGTCCCAAGGAGGTCCAGACAGGAACAGTATGCGATGAGTACTAGCAGGCACCAGGGCTGGTAGCAAAAGACTAAATGCAAAGAGAAAGTCAAAGAGAGGCTTACTTCCTGTCAGGAGGAAGAGGGTGGGGTTTGCCAGAAAGCAAGATGGCGTTGCTTGCTTCAGAATCCTTAAAGACACAGGATCTTGACTCGCAGCTAGAGGGCGGCGATCAGAAGTAAACAGGTAAGAAAGGAACACGCCGCAGGGGGCGTGTTCCGCGCATCGATACAATACCCCCCTCTTAAGGATAGAACTCCGAGCAATCCAAGAGACTAAGGGGCAGCGATGCATCGGAAGGAAGACTCGCAGCTAGAGGCAGCGCCCGCCACACAGAGAATCAACAGGGAATCTTGACTCGCAGCTAGAGGGCGGCGCATGCCATACAGAGAGACATCAGGAAAACTAGGCAAGAGGGCAGCACCCGCCACACAGAGAATCAACAGGGAATCTTGACTCGCAGCTAGAGGACGGCGCATGCCATACAGAGAGACATCAGAGAAACTAAGCATGGGTAGAGAATACGCCAGATAGTGCCTGAGAGTAAAAAATAGGGAGCTTTTCCTCTGTAATGGGAGACACAAGGGATTTCTCTTCTGGAGCTAGGGACGTAACCTTGGCTGGCGAAGAACAGGGAGTTACCAAAGGAGGCTCATAGGGGTGCCCCACAGGGGTTAATACAGGAATGACCCTGGGAACAGAAATTAGAAATTTAAGCTTAGAACGTGGAAGTAGAAAGGATTATTTCTCTGACGGGGAAAGCACACAGGACTGCCAGCAGGGGTTAAAGCAGGAAAAACCTCAAGGGCTGGAATGGGAGATTCAGAGTTAGAAATAGAGGGAAAAAGGGAAAGTTGACTCGCAGCTGGAGGGCGGCGCACGCCGTCACGTGTACGCGCCACACATGAGAGAATGCGTAACGCGACCAGGGGTGGCCGGGCTCCGTGGTACGAGTAGGGAACCGCGGGTGCGTGCATGTTCTATAAGGAGAGCGGGAACTGAGATGCGGCAAGTAAGGAGGGAGCACGCCGCAGGGGGCGTGTTCCCCGATTCCTTACAGTATCCCCCCCTTCAGGATCGGACTCCGAACGATCCTTACTAGACTAGGGGGGATTAGGATCTCCCAACGATACAGGGGCACAGGAACTAGGAACATGGACACGAACATGGCATGGAACATGGAGGAAGGCGGGGCCACCTCTGGGGGTCCGTTTGTTGGGCCGAGCATACTGTCACACTTGTGCTCTCCTCACAAGCGCAGGGAAGAAAGGGAAGGACCCGCTAGCGAGGTGGGGAGGCCGCAGGGGATACGAAGGGAGTAAGTTGCCGTGCAGCTGGGGATCAGCGCACGCAGTCACGTGACCGCGCCGCGCGCATGAGAATGCGCGATGCGTCCGGAGGTGCGGTGCCTGCTCAGAGACACAAGTGATCCAGCTGCACGCGCACGCTCTGACAGCAGAGTGGGAGTGCGCGCGCTCTCAGGCACCAACGCGGGGGTTGTGGGAAACCAATGCTTAAGCACAGGAGTCTAGAAACGGAAACCAGGAAACATGGAACATGGAGTCCAGAGCACAAGGTAACATCCAGAGAAGCGCATACCATGTGGAAACATAAGAAAGAAAAGTGCTTTTTGTGCAATATTGTGCAAACAGTGTTGTGGAAAGTTGCTAGCACAGAATGTGTACACAGGATACTCACAAACGTGAGTTGGAGTATAGGCACATAAAGGTTTATGGGTATAGGCACATAAATCTTTATGGACTGGCTTCAGTCTCTGGTGCAAGGTGATGCCACAGCAAACAGATTCCCAGATGACCTTAGGGTAGGAAGACACTGGACATAGCGTAGACTGTAGGGCATTTAATAAAAAAGGTAGACAAAATCCAATCTACTCACATATTGATAGGTTAAAAACAGCATTTAGATCGCAATGATCTCAGCAATTCGCGCTCATTTGCTTCCACCGGATGGGGCCTCACTCTCAGGTCTCCCTCCTTCCTTTCTGTGCGGGTCACGGATGCGTTCCGGCGTCCGGAAGTGACGTCATCCGTATCCGAAGGTTCCGGTGGGTAGAGGCAACGTCACTCTACGCGTTTCACCGTTCTTGGTTTCCTCAGGAGTGACGTTGTATGGAGTATGAACAGTATATATACCATTTTGTTGGCAATTGATTAACTGAGATCTGCTGGTAATCAATTGCCAACAAAATGGTATATATATATATATATATATGAAGGAGGGAGACCTGAGAGTGAGGCCCCATCCGGTGGAAGCAAAAGAGCGCGAATTGCTGAGATCATTGCGATCTAAATGCTGTTTTTAACCTATTAATATGTGAGTAGATTGGATTTTGTCTACCTTTTTTATTAAATGCCCTACAGTCTACGCTATGTCCAGTGTCTTCCTACCCTAAGGTCATCTGGGAATCTGTTTGCTGTGGCATCACCTTGCACCAGAGACTGAAGCCAGTCCATAAAGATACCTTTATGTGCCTATACTCCACCTCACGTTTGTGAGTATCCTGTGTACACATTCTGTGCTAGCAACTTTCCACAACACTGTTTGCACAATATTGCACAAAAAGCACTTTTCTTTCTTATGTTTCCACATGGTATGCGCTTCCTGATGATCCATTCTCCATTTTCCATGAGGATTGAGAAAGCAATCCTACACCAGGTTACAGCTGCAATCGACCATTGTGTTTGTATAAGTATCATTATTATCACTATTAAATGTATATGAGCGCCACATTTGGTTAGTCACTTCACATACACAACATCCAGAGAAGGACTGCTTCTTGGAGAACGTCCAGACTTCTTAAAGGCATAGTGACAGAAACAGAAAAACGGCAACTGTGTATAAGCTCCAAGAGCAAGTGTAAACAATTGCCAGCCGTTTATCCCCTTATTCCGGTGTCAGCTCCTATGATTGCCCTGCTTGGCACTTATCACCACAGAAATTGTTCGAGCATTGAGGATTTCGAGATAAGATCATTGGAGATGATTGAGAGATTTGAGGCAAGGGGTTATGATCCTCGGATCCTTGAGGAAGCCTACCTTAATGCAAAATTGGAGCCTAGAGAGAATCTTATTCAAACGCGAGGTTGTGTCTTGACTTCAAAATCAAAAAGAAATCAATCATGCAAAAAAGATTTTGACAATCTGCCACCTTTTTTTGTTACCAGGTTTAGCAACCAAGCAAATGACATCAAAAAGATAATCCAAAAATATTGGCACATATTGGCTACTGACCCTCTTCTTAAAAATATGGTGACCCATGATCCCCGTGTGGTCTTCCAGAGATCTCAAACAATGGGTAATTTAATATCACCTAGTGTGCCTAGACTAATTTCTAAAACTAAAGGATTTTTTCCTAATCTTATTGGTTGCTATCCCTGTCACCACTGTAAAATATGTAAATATCTTGTAAAGACGAAAAAAAATTCAGGGTCTGATGCTAGTAGAGTGTTCAAGATACTGTCATGCATTACATGCAACACAGACCATGTTGTCTATATGCTCAAGTGTGGTTGTAACAAGCGTTATGTGGGATTAACGACAAGACCACTCAAACAACGCATACTTGAGCATTTGAGACTTATCACAAAGAGAGATCAAATGCATCCAGTCTCTAGGCATTTTGACACCTGTCAAAAAGGGAGTCTGACAAATTTTGAGTGTGTAGCACTGGAGTCTGTTAAACCACACTACAGAGGTGATGATAGAGCCAATCTGCTTCACAGACGCAGGCATTTTGGATTTTTACTCTTAACACATTAGTACCCAATGGGTTAAACATTGATTGGGATTTAAAAAGCTTCTTATAATATTACAGTGAACTTATCATGAGTCTATTAATTTACTTATCTAGACTATGTATTAAGCCATTATTTGGCCAATTCCCGTCATGTTGTGTATAAAGTTTTACGTCTTATACATAGTCATTCTCTGTATATATCAGTGATGTGCCAATACAGACACTAATGCTACTTCATAATGTTTTTCTGTGCTAGGTGGACATTTTCATTTGATATGTTGACCTTACTGATTTTCCAATTTTTTATCCCTCTAAGAGGATAGGTGTATTGAACCATTTACCCTAGTTAGGTGTCGTTTTGATCTAACTTATATGGTAATGGGTTAACTCTGCACATATCTTATGTTGACCAGTGCTTTATTATATGGCCGGTCAGTCTCCGTGAGGCATAATAGTTTCCTATGTAACTGATTAAAAATTAAGTATTGGAATAACGTTGGTACAACAATTCTTATGTATTATTTATTTTATTATTGAATTAATGCTTTATGTATTTTTTCAGTTGTTTATATGAATTAAATAATGAATTATCTTTAGCTATGTGTTTTTCTTGTTTTTTTTCTTGTCTTCTTTGCTCTTCACTTTTCTTCCTGCAAAACACAATCAATTGATTATTCTAGACAGCTGTTTTGTAAGATGGGGAGTGTGTTAAATACTCAGAGCCTCCCCCTTCCCTGTACTCCTTGAAAGAGCGCCACAGTGGGCGTGAAACGCGTGGGAGTGTTTGTGCTGTTCGTTTTTTTGATTTTATGTAGTTTAATAACGTATAACTTTTAACTCCTCTGCTGGTGACTACTCAACTTTTTTGGAGTAGATGGGCCCCGGATCCTTTTTTCTGTCTATAGTGACAGAAACAGCAAGGTGCAGCGAAACTAAACATAACATAAGGGTTCTTAGTCTAATCCATTGGCCAAGGAATTATAAGCCTGCTACCACGTCAAGGTGAACCCTACTAAGCAGGTACCTACATTACCCGACGATAAACTAACCTCAGTAGTATAAGAGTTACTGTCCCAGTCTTCCGGAATCCACAGGAGATAAGTAAAGGTCCCAAGGAGGTCCAGACAGGCACAGTATGCGATGAGTACTAGCAGGCACCAGGGCTGGTAGAAAAAGACTAAATGCAAAGAGAGGCTTACTTCCTGTCAGGAGGAAGAGGGGCGGGGTTTGCCAGAAAGCAAGATGGCGTTGCTTGCTTCAGAATCCTTAAAGACACAGGATCTTGACTCTCAGCTAGAGGGCGGCGATCAGAAGTAAACAGGAAGGAAGGAACACGCCGCTGGGGGCGTGTTCTGCGCATCGTTACACTTCTGCTCCGTCTCCATATACCGTACCTTCCATTTTCCTGCCCAAACTTCCTAGCCACGCGCTGCCTCTGGTCTGCCCAAACACAGCACTCTGCCCACCTGCCGAGCACCTACTCCTCAGCCAATCACCTGACATCTGTCCCACATCTGCCTGGTAACACAAAGTTCACTTTCCCGCCAAAACTGAACTAGCCCCAAACAAAACCCAGAGGTGAGCGAGGGGCTTCCTGTCCCGTGCCCCCTCCCTAACCCCACACAGTTCCTTCACCTTTATTATGAAGTACGTCACACAATTCTTACCCTAAAACCACACACATTAATCCCTTACCCTAAAACCCCATACCCCAAGCACTTACCCTAAAAACCCCTACCCGAAATCCCTTAAATTAACCCATACCCAAAACAGTAATAAAATTTACATTAGAAGCATCTGGTGGCGGAGGGTCCGTCTGCAGCCTAATGTCGACGGCAAATTGGTTGCTGCAAAACTATTCCAATTCACAGCTGAGTGAGGCTACAGACCGCTTCAGCATAATGGAGAACGCATATTTTATTAGAACCAACAGCATGGAAATATAAATTATTAAGAACATTTTTCTTTCAATAAAACTAAAATAAGAACGATACAAATAACCTGCATTTAAAACATTATAACTTTTTAACCTTTTAAAATGCTCGTTTTATGCACCATAAACTAAAATCCCTTTTCATTGTGATTTAGTGCAATACAGATACACGTGTGCACTTATATGTGAGCGTCTTAGTCGCTGGTTATCCCTAAACATGCCTGGCGGTCTCTCCCCTGAGTGTCATCTTGTGTCTCCTCAGGCTGGATAAATCACTAAATCCCTTCCCACATACATGTGGTCTCTCCCTGTGTTTGTCCTAGTGTGTCCAGACTGGATAAGTCACTAAATTCCTTCCGACATTCCACAGACACATGCAGTCTCTCCCCTGTGTGTGTCCTTTTGTGTATGTTCAGGTGGGATAACTGACTAAATCCCTTCCCAAATTCCCCACATACATGCAGTCTCTCCCCTGTGTGTGTCCTTGTGAGTCTTCAGACTGGATAAGTGACTAAATCCCTTCCCACATTCCCCACATACATGTGGTCTCTCCCCTGTGTGTGTTCTCTTGTGTGAGTTCAGGCTGGATAACTGACTAAATCCCTTCCCACATTCCCCACATACATGCGGTCTCTCCCCTGTGTGTGTCATCTTGTGTGTGTTCAGGCTGGATAAAATACTAAATCCCTTCCCACATTCCCCACATACATGCGGTCTCTCCCCTGTGTGTGTCATCTTGTGTGTGTTCAGCCTGGATAAGTGACTAAATCCCTTCCCACATTCCCCACATACATGTGGTTTCTCCCCTGTGTGTGTTCTCTTGTGTGAGTTCAGACTGGTAGAGTCACTAAATCCCTTCCCACATTCCCCACATACATGCGGTCTCTCCCCTGTGTGTGTTCTCTTGTGTGTTTTCAGACTGGATAACACACTAAATCCCTTCCCACATTCCCCACATATATGTGGTTTCTCCCCTGTGTGTGATCTCTTGTGTGTTTTCAGACTGGAACAGTCACTAAATCCCTTCCCACATTCCCCACATAAATGCGGTCTCTCCCCTGTGTGTGTCCTCGTGTGTGTTTTCAGGCTGGATAACTGACTAAATCCCTTCCCACATTCCCCACATACATGCGGTCTCTCCCCTGTGTGTGTCCTCTTGTGTCTCTCCAGGCTTGATGACGCATGAAATCCCTTCCCACATTCCCCACATACATGCGGTCTCTCCCCTGTGTGTCTCCTCTTGTGTGTGTTCAGGCTGGATAAATTACTAAATCCCTTCCCACATTCCCCACATACATGTGGTTTCTCCCCTGTGTGTGTTCTCGTGTGTGTTTTCAGAGTGGATAAGTCAATAAATCCCTTCCCACATTCCCCACATAAATGCGGTCTCTCCCCAGTGTGTGTCCTCGTGTGTGTGTTCAGGGTGGATAACTGACTAAATCCCTTCCCACATTCCCCACATACATGCGGTCTCTCCCCAGTGTGTGTTCTCATGTGTGTGTTCAGACTGGATAACACACTAAATCCCTTCCCACATTCCCCACATACATGCGGTCTCTCCCCGGTCTGTGTTCTCTTCTGTGCGTTCTGATCTGAAAACCAAGTCAGACTCTTCCCACTTTCTCCAAGATCTTTTCCGGTGGCAGCTGCTAATATATATGTTTTGGAATGAGAAGCAGTTACATTGTTTATTAATTGCCTTGACTGGCTGAAAGATGCATTTTCTGTCATATTTGTTGGAATGTTGCAAGATTGTTCTGTCCTCATCTTTTCCATATACTCCTTTGGGTGCTTGAACTTCAGATGTTTGAAGAGGTAATCCTGACTGCTGAAAGCAACCTTGCAGTGTTGGCATGGGTGGATTATTGGTGCTTGTCTTTGTACTAGACGAGATAAAAGGCACTGTTACACAAACTGTCTTACAAAAGGTCATGCAGGAGAGGTAAGTTGGCATATCACAAAAAGTTCAGGATGAAATTAAACTGTAGATGTATATTGTAAAAATGAACGGTTTAGCACAACATGTGCAGCATTAGGGCCGGGAGAGTAGATGTAGTGGATCATACATTTAAAGTGGATCATAATATTTAATGATTTAAAAGAAAATCTCACTAGCTGCAAAACACCAATTAAAGTGGCAGAAATCTTTACAAAATCTTTGATAAACTATCGACTTAATATCGTAGTTGTGAAGGTATAATTAAAAAATGTTTGTACAATGAATAGAATACGTCTCATTAGAAGCTCACATATCAGTCACCGGGTGTTCCCGTTACCGCACCATGTACCAGATCTCTAATAGTTATAGGATGACCCAACTTTCTGCTAAATCTCCATTGTTAAATCAGGAACCAAATGCACAATTATTGTATTTTAACATATATACACTGGCGACACACTTTATTCGAGCTCGGCTAGTCCCACGAATTCGGGTATACCCGGGTGTATTGAGGTTTGTGACTGTTTTCTGCCCGAGTACATTGCGTTATTTTCCAGGCAGGGATTGAAGCATTTTATTCCCGCTGGCTGCAATACTGCACAGTGTATATATATATATATATATATATACTGCATTACAATTCATGAATTTATGCCATCTGGTAGACACGCGAAGCATTGCAGCCTATTAAATCCTAATCATTATCATTTAACAGATCAGCCGCCCGTCAGCCAGGCATGAACCCAGGCTGGGAAGGCAAACGCAACGGGGCTTGTCAGAGGTGAGGAGCGGCGCATTCCAGGTATCTGCCAGGTACATACTGGGTATTTGCTCGAATAAAGTGTGTCGGTGCAGTAGTACATATACAATGGTGGTAGGGACAATGAGTCTGTACTTGTGTTACGGATTCTCCCCATACAAACATTGCATTTTATTAAACACGATTATATATTGTGATGCCCACACCACGTTGCAGTCTCTTTTGTCCCAAGTTAAGGCCGGAAACACTATTTTCTAAGCAGGGGTTTATTTACAGGGATTAAATCAAACAACGGGCCCACCGTCCCTTTAAGAAAACCAAATAATAAAATCCTATCCCTTTCAGGGATCCAACTACACTGGCGACACACTTTATTCGAGCTCGGCTAGTCCCACGAATTCGGGTATACCCGGGTGTATTGAGGTTTGTGACTGTTTTCTGCCCGAGTGCATTGAGTTATTTTCCAAGCAGGGATTGAAGCATTTTATTCCTGCTGGCTTCAATTCTGCACAGTATATATATATATACTGCATTACAATTCATGAATTTATGCCATCTGGTAGACACGCGAAGCATTGCAGCCTATTAAATCCTAATCATTATCATTTAACAGATCAGCCGCCCATCAGCCAGGCATGAACCCAGGCTGGGAAGGCAAATGCAACGGGGCTTGTCAGAGGTGAGGAGCGGCGCATTCCAGGTATCTGCCAGGTACATACCGGGTATTTGCTCGAATAAAGTGTGTCGGTGCAGTACACATTCAGCTTCAACCCTTACTAAGCCGGATGGATAGCTAAGCTCATTCCACCCCAAACAGATATTATTATTGCTGAGCATATAAAGTCTCTGAATACATCAAATAAGGGTTTGGGTTATCTGTAAGTCCAGGTGTTGGCGCAGACGTCACTGCTTCTGCACAGTCTATTGTCCTTCCTTCTCGCTGGGATTCTGCCCCACGGTAGCTCAAAAACTCCTGTAGGTCCTCTGTAACCAGATGTCACTGCTTCAGCACAGCTCTCATCAATTTTATTTGTTGAAATACATGCAACATATACAATACAAAAAAACATCAAATATTACATACTACACAGAAAAAATACACAAATCCAAAATATCAAATATTCATAGTCCCACTCTGCAATACCACAGGGAAAGTTAGACCTAATACTGTTACTATTCACAGTGTCACTTGAAAAGGCTGCTTGGGGTCAGTGGGCAGATACATCTTTTTTCCTTACAGTATCCGCTATTTCCTCCTCTCCCTCACTTTTGGGGGCTTCTGATGCTTCTCCCTCTTCCATAATATCCCCTCAGGTCAGTACATGAAAGGCATTAGAAGTGGAAGTCCCTGATATATCCACAGTGTGGCTTTTGCCCCTAACCTTACTGCTCCACCATCTGCTCAGAGGATATCTCCAGCCCAGTACTCTCTTTATTACCTGGGGCCTTACATGTCTCTGGAGATCTAGTCCCATATGCATCTATCCCCGTATCTGGCAACAAAGAAGAGGGCTGAAAAAATACATGGATGTCCTCCACTACAGGGGTCTCCTCTGCTAGGGCTGTCTCAATGTCTTCGGGGCAATTATTATGCGCTGCATCAGGACATTCCCTAAACGAATGACCCTGTCCCCCGCACAAATTGTAAAGTAAAACATTAGGACAGACAGAACGGTTATGCCCCAGAACCCCAAACTGACTGCACCTAATTTTGTCATAGCTTGCACTTAAATGTCTGTTGGATCCACATTTGAAACAAAGTGTGGGCTGGCCACTGTAGAAACAGACCCCTCTGTCCCCCCCAATAAAGAGGGAATTTGGGAGATGGTGAGCAATACCATATTTTTCCCGCAGTTTGACTTTACACCTCCAGCCCCCCATCCAAACCCACCCTCCATCCCAGATCTTTTCCGTTATTTTTTCCAAGTCAGAAAGTAAAGTACATTGTCGCTGTAACCAATATATAATGTCCTGCTTAGCAACAGCCTCATTGCGAAAAATAAGTCACTATTTAAGTTGCTAGACGACTCACGGGAATGGCCACAAAGTCTTTCCACAGGTCTGTGAGTTTCAAGTTCTCAAATCTATGCCAAAAAGCTTTCAACAGATCACCCCTTTTAAAGCTAATATCATACTCCCTGCTACCTGGGGTGTGTATAAAGGCAAAAATGTCTCAGGCCTGAAACCCCATAGATTTCAAGGATTTCCCCAGTATCTTTACATCGTAGTCTCACCACATTTATCCGTTTGGCTGTGGGGCTTGGAAACTGGGGGTAACTGCTGGACCCTGGACCGGCACCTCTCCATGCAGACTCCATGATCTGCCTGCCTTCTGCTCTCTCTGGTCTGTGGAGAGGAGAGGGTTAGTCAGGCCTAAATAAAAGGTATTATAACCGCCTGATTAACCCCAACTAGCATTGGGAATTAAGGGGTTAAAATAATTTGCACTGCACTGCTGTATTTGCCCTGTCCCCATCTTCTTAACGCCCATTTGCAGGCTATTCCCTGCCTGCTGTAATAGAAGTAAATGCAATGTGTGCTATATTCTTTTTAGGCACAAGATGGCATGGTGAGCGCCCAAGCCAGCGCTGTGTATGGGAGGTCTGCTGTATCATATGGGTATCCATTTCAAGCTCTTGACTCCGTAACCGCAAGTCAATTGAATAAGTGGCTTGCGGTTAGACTTGAAGTGCTTTTACCGATACAATGTATCCGTACTTCGTTAGCCTGCAGAACTTGAAAGTCAGTCAGTCAATTGCCGTTGGGAAGTAGGTAAATTGACGTGGAAACTGGGTGAACTTGAGTTCCCACAAGAAAGCCGTTTCAATGAAGCAGGCTAACTCGCAAACACCCTGGTTTTTGGTGGGCAAGTATAAACAAATAAAACACAAACATACATGTAAAAATTACAGTTGTGGTACACCTAGAACATGATGTTTTAATAAGGTGTGTAATACTGTGAATTTAAAGTGTACAGGCAGGAACAGTTTTTTCTGTGAGCCCGGGAAAAATCCTTTGGCATGTAAATATGCTAGGGGTGAATGAGCTGAGGGTATTTTCTTTCCTGCACTTCAAAGGGGTCCCGCTAAGCCGGAGACCCTCAGTCTAGCGAAGTGACAGGGATGAAAAACCTCAGAGCACCAAAGTGTAAACATGGCCGGAATCTTGATGAGTGCTAGATCCCGGCCATTGACACCTTGGGGCCAAACCCCAGACTAAGGGGCACCAGAAAAAGGGTGTATCCCACGTATGCTAAGTTGCATGGGTGTCAAGCTGACATGCGCTTTGAAAACCGGAAAGCCCTTTTGCCCGGTTTTGCAAACTGCGGGCAATACGGAGATTGGTGGGTTAAATATACCCATGGAGGGGATTGGGTGTACATGTTAAGGATAGACTGGTGAACCCTATAACTGCGCCCGCCAGACTATCCCCAGTGTGATCCAGATACGATTTGTGATGTGACTACGCTCTACGCAGGATTTCGTTCAAGTACAGCGGTAGCAGTTCCAAGACGCAAGGGGCTCATAACATCGCAACCAAGAATTTACCCCAAACTTCGGAATATGTTAGCCGTGGTGACTCCCGAACGAATTCCTACGAACTTCAACGAAATGCTTTGATTTGGCAAAATTATTAGATCGGCAACTTGCGATCTAGCCAAGTGGACTTTAAACAGAGACTGCATTTCTTACACTTTCTTGCAAAGGACAATTTATTTTGTTTCTCCATCCCTGTAAGTGTTGTATTAAGTGTATTCTGATGTTGTCGTGTGTCTGTCTAGCAAGGAAATAAATCACAATTTATTTTGCCTCCTTGTTGCGTTCAATCGAGAATCCCAAAATATAAAAGCGTTGATAAGTTTGTGTCCACCGTGACACGGTCTCTCTCCAGCTTCCCCTGGTATGCTCCTCTGTGCTGCACCGTCTGTGGCTGGTGGTGGCCTCTATGCTGCACTGTCTGTGGCTGGTTCTGGTCTCTCTCCTCCACTGCAGCTATAGTGTTTTCTCCTGAGGCTGCACAGGTAACAGCTGCAGCTCCTCTTATTACTCCCTCCCCCGCACTGCGCACAGACTGTGCATCCTTGGTGCTGCTTGCTGGCTCTTGTGCAGATTCAAAGTATTCATCACTCAGGCTGCTCTCTGACAGTGCCACATCTGCTGTGTTTGCAGCACTCTGGCTGCCCTCTGATAGTGCCAGCTCTGCAGGGTTTGCGGCACTCTGGCTGATCTCTGTTAGTGAGGACTCACTAATTACACACACACACTGTCTGTACCTGCTCAGGGGTGTGAGCTGCTGTTTCTTGCTTCTCTGCTTGCTCAGACTCCCTTTCTGCTCTGCTGGTCTCAAGGGTCTGTGTTTGGGAGACCCACTCTGTACTGCAGCTGCTGCTCCCTGGGGAGTAGTATTGGATCCTGCGGACACTGCGGGGGTTACATACCGTGTCATCTTTTCTCTCCTCTCTCAGGTAGATCTCTGGGCCTCTCTCCAGAGAGCTGCTCCGCCCCTGTGCATGGGCATTGGGGCACTTAGGTGCCTCATCTGGCTCACTTCTCATGATCTCTTCCAGTTTCCTGGCTCTGCTCCCTGCTGACTTTTTCTTTTGCTTTATTTTACTTAACACTGCCTTCATTTTCATCTCTGTGTCTGTAGACACGTTTTTCTTTCCTTTAGCTGCATTTCTCAGCAGCCTTACTCCTTTCACTCCACCTGAGGCTGCATCCATGATCAGTCCCAGACTCCTCTTCCACACACAGCTCTGTCACTGCACCATCTCGCTCAGCAATTTTATTTATTTAAATACATGCAACATATATACAATACAAAAACACACTGTCAAAATATTACATACTTACATCGGGAGGGGAAGAAAAACACAAATTCAATACAATTGTTTCAAATATATACATTTTTCCACAGTTTTTCCCAGTTTCTGTTCTATTCTACTTTTTTCCCTCTGTTTCTGCCCTCTGATCTGAGCCACCATTATTTGTAGCGTTTCCTCCTCAGAAAGTTCTTTCCTTCTTATTGACACTAAAGCCCGGATGTCCAAAGGTGGTACAAAATGGTGGCATTGATCACTCTCAGGGTGCTGATGTTAATGCCCAGATATTTAGAAGCAAACCCAAACACTATCTCTGTATATGTCTGTGAATGCAAATGTTTTATTCCTAGTCTGTGTGCGATTTTTCCCCAAACTGCCTGTGAGAAGCTACAATCCTTTATAAGATGCTCTACGGTCTCCCATTGGCCAACACACCTCTCCCTGGGACAGTCCTTGCTCGCTTCCTTCTGGTGCTTCCCATTTGTCATGACATAGTTCTTCCCATGACTTGTCAACCACAAAACATCTCTCGTTTTCCAAGGGATTCGCTTCTCCCTGAAAATCCCTCTTGCCTCCTGAGCTCTGACTGACGGACAATGGAAAAATCCAACTGGCGCTAAGAAGGCCCTACCTAGGACCATTTTATATAACACTTTCCTGGGAGTGTCCATTAGTTCTTTCGCAGTTAAATTACAACTTCTTATTTGTTTAACAACTTTCTTCATATAAACTGGAGGATTATACATATTAGTTATTATTATTATTACTACCGGGCCCCCTGTGAACCAGTCTCTTAGAGCCCAAAACCTAGTTTTTAGCATTGATGGCCACAAGAGTGTGTCTTTGTTGCCGACTACAGGAACTATATTCTGGTATAGAAAATGTAAACCAAAAAACAATTCCGCATTCACCATGTTTTTACCCCCTTGTTCAACTCCTAAGTAAACAATGTTTCTTTTAATTGGATTAAGGCGATTGTCACGGGAGACCAGGACTAGCACCAGGGATCAATATCAATATATAATATTATATATAACAAAATAAACATAAAAGAACAGAGCAATCTCCTGATCGAAATGATTTCTTGAAATGTCATACTGCTAATAAGTATGTACCACTAGAAACCTGCACTCCTTTTTTAGAGATGAGCGGGAAAATAAATGGTGGGAGAGAGCATGTGAACCAAACACAACCAATACTAAACCCATTAATAGGGAAAAGGGAAAGGTCAATCAGCCAGGAGGTAGAGGAGGACGAAAAGCAAAAAACGAAGAGGTGCACAACATAGAACAGAATTATGAGGGTGTTTTCAATTTGAGCATGAAAATACTTACAATTGAAGAAAAGCGGGTGTTATGTAAAGGCCTTGCTTTTGCACCGTCAAATAAACTCAAAGCATTTGATTTGATACATATATAAATGTGGGAAGTTCGTTAGGAATCTATCCCTTAAAATACTTTATTAAACAACAAGTACACACTGAATCAAAAGGTGTATGTATCACGTCCACTGTAGCAAAATCTACTCCATGCACCACGTTCAAAAGGAAGTCTACATTCTATCCTAGTTTACCTCAAAGGAGGATGTTTAGATTTGTTTGAGAAATTGGTACAAAAAAACCTGCAACAATTGGAAAAATATAATACATTTATAAACAGAATCTGAATATTGGTCAATATAAAGCCATTAAGTCCCTCAGAGATGACACCTCAATAGTGATAAAATCAGTGGATAAAGTTGGGGGTGTATTTGTCCTTGATAAGGACAGCTACATTAAGGAATCTCCGAGGTTACTTAATGACACCGACACGTACTTAAAATTATTTAAGAATCCCGCGGATGAATTCCTTTTGGAGTTGGAGAACCTCTTGAGTATTGGATTGAAGAAAAACATCTTGAACAAAGATGAATTTGAATTTATTTTAGTTAGGAAGCCCATATTACCCGTTTTTTTTTATTATTTACCCAAATTACATAAAGATGCTGTTAACCCTTCCGGAAGAACCATTATTTTGGGGGTACAATCCATTACTTCAAACCTTTCAGCTTATATAGATTTTTTTTCTCCAGAAACCAGTTCAGAATCTTAAATCACATCTTAAGGACACCACACATATACTTCATTTGTTGGAAGATATTATTTGGTAAGATAAGCACATTTTGGTCACATGCTACGTGACCTCCCTTACACTGTTATAGAGCATGAACATGGTGTCACGGGAGACCAGGACCCATACCAGGGATCAATAACGCCAGACAGAACACAAGAGTTTATAAAATTAATTTATTGGAAAAACATATCCACGAGTGAAGAGTCTCTGGCAGCAACAGGCCTCGATGCTCGTGGGCAAATGGCGGTCTCAAGCTAGTCACGCCCTACGCGTTTCCGTGACGATGTGTGTATCAGACGGCTCCGATACCACACAACCATAGAGGACCTGGAGGACCTTTGCCGTCCAGAGGGTCCCTCCCCAGCCGAAGACTGCATGTGAGCTTCCGCTTCCGGTTCATCGGCTCACCGGCTACACAAGGGAAGTCACGTGACAACGCCAGGACTTGGAGCTACACAGAGAGGAGCGAGTCAAAGGCAAATGAGAGCCAATCTCATACACGCTATTTTATTGCTTTATCCTTGTGAGTGGGCATTTGTCAGATTTTATGTTCCTTGAAATACAAATTTTATTATGTTAATGCACTAGGTGTGCTCCTGTTTTTTCTTTTCTTTTTTTCATATATATAATACAGTATATACACTATATAATTTATGTGTGCGCTGCATATCTTATTGTCTGCGTAAAATATTTGGTGTATTTTAGTGTTAAAAATGCCTTCAGGAATGGAACCTTTCATTTAAACAGTGTTCCTATGGGAAAACGTGTTTCGCTTTACAACGTTTCGCTATCCAACGCCGATAACCGAGGACTGCCTGTATACATAACATATATAATACCAATGTATTACTGACAGGTAGGGGTAAATGGCAAACTTAACCTTTATAAACAGCAGTCATATTTCCTCATACCGTCACAGCGATTACCGAAAATAACTGAAAGAACATACTGCTAACCTGTAACATTAGTTATTTATTTATAAAATATTTTACCAGGAAGTAATACATTGAGAGTTACCTCTCGTTTTCAAGTATGTCCTGGGCGCAGAGTTAAGACAAATAATACATGGTTGCAAATACAGTTACATAAATAAACAGGGTATACTATATACAAGACATTGCATGCACAGTTAAAGAAAATATATGTTATGGGAGTATGTAACAGTTACAGACCAGATTAAAATATGAGACAGCCTTAGATTTGAAAGAACTTAAACTGGTGGTGGATGTGAGAGTCTCTGGTAGGTTGTCCCAGTATTGGGGTGCACGGTAAGAGAAGGAGGAACGGCCGGATACTTTGTTTATTCTATCTGTTGGTGGGAAAACCACATTGACGTAAACAAAAAATGATAATAAAAAGGTCTTTAAGACTCGTACTCTATTTTCAAAGCTCATTTTCCACCTCTTCCACCTTTGGATTTTCCAGTTACAGATATCCAATTTCGGCTCGCAGTTTTGCTCACTCGTGTCCTCTTTCCCAAATGTGATGCCCAAAATCTTAATGTCATTTTGTGGTTCAGGAAATCCACCAGCTAACTGGAAATCAGGGTCAGGAGACAATATCCAACTGGAGACACTTCTCATGATTTACAGTATCCTTGAATTTGACACCATTCCATATTTGTCAATTAAAGTTCTCACTTCCACTTCCTCAGAACTGGTTACAAATATTGTAACATCTGCATAAGCAAGACATTTGATTTTTTCCTGAGAAGGGACTGGTAACAAAAACCCTTTTATGTTTATATTGCCTTCCAAAAGTCATAAAAAATGATCTATTGCAAAAACATATAACAGGGGACTTAAAGGACATCCTTGCCCAACGCCAGATTTTATATTAAACCGCTCTCCTTGACACCCATTCACTTTTGGGATTCCTGATGCTCCATTATACAGAGACATAAGCCACATTATACATTTATTGGGGATCCCATACCTTTTTAGGACAGAAAATAGAAAAGTATGATTAACTCTATCAAAGGCTTTGCTTTGATCTATACTTAGCACATATCCCTTCATTGAGCCTGTCCTGCTGTACTCAAAATTTCACTTACCAATAACAGGTTATTCACTATCTTTATCCCTTTCATCTCACAGCACTGCCGTTCACTAATCAGCGAACCTGATACGCTAATTAACCTAATAAACAGAATCTTAGTTAAAATCTTGGCGTCAAAATTTAATAATGCTATGGGTCTCCAATTTTTTAAATCATGCTTACTACCCTTTTTATATAATAATACTAATAAGGATTCCTGATGGGAGTTCCCTAGTTCTTGGGAAACTAAAATGGAATTGTAAAGCTGAGCTAGGAGCAGCGCTAAAACATCCTTGAAACATTTATAAAACTCAGCAGTTAGACCATCTGATTCAGGAGTTTTCTTTAATTGTAAAGATGCTATGGCATCATCTAGCTCAGAGTTACTGATGGGTCTTATAAGGGCCTCTGTCTCCTCCTTATCAAGGGTTGGTAGTCTTAAATGATTTAGAAACTGCCCTATCTCACTCAGTGCAGGGACTTCTGATGTATACAAGTCGCCATAGAATCTTGAGACTAGATCTAATATCTCCCTATTTGTCTGCATCACTACACCCTCCTCATTTAACAGACCTGGAATTATTTTCCTCTCTCTACTCCCCTTACAGGACTCAAAGGGGTCTGGAGTATAGGAAATCTGGTTCCCAAAATTGCTCACCTCCTGTAGAGTTTTCTACCTGTTATACTGGTCCTCTAGCATTTTCTTCCTTATTTCTGCTATCTCCATTCCCAAACCTTCTCTCCCCAGTTGTAGTTCTGAATTCAGTTTTGTCAGTTTATTTCTCAACTGAAAATACTTCTGCTGTGCATTTGATATACCAACCCTAGCTTCTTTTTTGAAGAACATTTTTATATCTGCTTTAACATTTTCCCACCATTCTGCATAGTTTGAAAACAAAAACTGCGTAGGATTCCTATTTATCAGAAAGGTTTCAAATAGCTGCCTTAAGGATTCCTGCTCTAACAGTTTAGAGTTTAATTTCCAAACTCCACTACCAATATGTTGGCTTCTATAAGATTAATAGTGGCCTCTAACAAGCGTAGGTCAGTAAATGCTGCTGGCTTTAAACCAATTGTACCAATTTCAACAGCGCTGGTTACATAACTTCTATCCAAACGACTTCTGTATTCCCCCCTACTATAGGTATAAACAGGCTTGTCTGGAAACATAACCGTATATCCATCCTTAAGGTTTGCATCTCTACACATTTGATTTAAAAAAAAACTTCATCATGTTATTTTTCCTTTTCTCCCTGAACGATCCTGATTACATGTTACACAATTGAAATCTCCAGCTAATAGCACCGTTTTCCTTGTAAATAAATATGGCTTTATTTGTTCAAATAAGAGTTTCCACACACGCCTTTTTTTTTTTTTTCCCAAACATTTTTATTGGGTAGATACACAGTTACATATATGCAATTGTCAATATTTACATCCCAATACATTACACCATTTTCAAGTTTTATGGAAGCGGGGCAAGGCAACTTGCCCAGAAAGAGCACTTCCCCAAGAGGGGGAAGCTTAGTAAAGTTCCAAAGTAGGGAGAAGATAGGAGAGAACATGGAGGAGTAGAGGGGGAAAGGGATGGGAGGGGGGGGGCGTGGGAGTGTGTCCTCCACTGGGCGACCTGCGTCCCAGTTAATAGGGCTAATAGTCCTTTATGGGGGGATTCCTGTTTTGACCGGGGGAGGGTCCTTTCCTATAGTGTCAGCCACGGTTCCCACACCCTCTCGAATGGTTTAGTTTTTTGCTTTAGGTAGGCTGTGAGCTTTTCCATAAGCATCACTTCATTGATTCTCTTTTTTATCATTCCCTTAGTGGGGGAGGGGGCTACCTTCTTCCAGGAAGACGCTACTTCACATCTCGCCGCTGTGAGGATAAAGGAGATTAATTTCCTAGTTGGTCGACCAATTTCCTCAGTTGGTCTGGCCAGTAGGTAGGTCAGTGGCTCAATGGGTAACTCGAGGCCTGTGACCTCTTTATTAAATTTTGGACCGTAGTACAATATTTCTTAATTTCTGGGCATGTCCACCAAATGTGGGCCATGTCTCCCCTTTGACCACAGCCTCTCCAGCACAGATTCGATGCCAGAGGGTAGATTTGTTTTAATCTCACTGGCGTGAGGTACCAATAGAACAGTATCTTATAAATATTTTCCTTTGTGGTGGTGCATATAGATGTCCCGGAGGCCGCTTCCCAAATTTCTTCCCAGTCCTCCTCCTCGATAGTTATATTAAGGTCAGCGGCCCATTTAAGCATATAATCATGTTTAGGAGGCCCTTCCCCAGTTTCCATTTCCGAGTAAATCCTGGAGATAAGTCCCCTTTGGTCTGAATCAGACTTGCATAGTCTCTCGAATCTAGTGGGAAAGGGGAATTCCGGGTTTGGAGAGATCTTTTGGGCGAAATGTCTAATTTGGAGGTACTTAAACGCATCCAAATCCGGGATCTTATATTTTGCTTTCAAGTCCCGGTAGCTTAAGACACTTCCTAGACACAATATGTCCATCAGTGTCTTTATTCCTTTTGACTTTAGTTGATCAAATTGTTTTGATGCGCACCCCGGGGGGAATTTAGGGTTATCAAATATTGGTGTGAGTTGTGAGCCAGTGGAGGCGAGTTTATATTTGAGTTTGGTTTTTAGCCAGACTTCCCATGTGTGTCTTGCCGTTCTTAGTTTAAATTTTTGCGGTGGCATATCTCCCCTTTCCATACTCCATAGGCATGCTGGCAGAGAAGGCATTTTAGCGTAGTGTTCTTCTATTTGGAGCCAACATCTTTTGGTCGGGTCTGCATTCCACAGTACCGCTTTGCTTTAGTTGGGCAGCCTGATAATATTTTTGAATGTCCGGGACCCCCAAGCCCCCTCTCCCCTGTGGTGACAACAGAACTGACCGGGCTACTCTGGGTCTTTTGCCTTGCCAAATGAAATGAAACATCCTGTTTTGGATGTTTTTAAGCTCTGAGCCGGGGACATGGACCAGGAGGGTTTGAAAAAAATACAATAATCTTGGGAGTATGTTCATTTTTAAAGAAATCATCCTTCCGATCCATGATATCTGATAATCTTCCCATTTGCTCAAATCCTTTTTGATTTTGTCAAAGAGAGCTGGGTAGTTATACTGATATAGTGACTGGTAGTCCCTTGATACATTCACTCCCAGGTATTTGATGTATGAGGGGCTCCATTTATACGCAAAATTTATCTTAATTAGTTTCACTTCTGGCTCTGTTAGGCTGAGATTTAGGGCCTCTGATTTATCGCTATTAATTTTATATCCCGATATACCCCCAAAATCCTCAAGTTCCTTTTGGAGGTTTGGAAGGGAGGTTTGAGGCTTGGTTAGCGTTAGAATAATATCGTCGGCAAACAGAGACATTTTGTAGTTTGTTTTTCCCTGGATATTTATGTTATTTCGTTATTTATGTTATTTCGAATTTTAGCCGCCAGAGGTTCTATGGTGAGAGCAAAGAGGAGGGGGACAAGGGGCAACCCTGTCTTGTACCATTTCTTATTTGGAATCTCTCTGAGTTTCCTCCTGGCAATTTTACAATTGCTGATGGGTTCTGGTACAACGCTTGGACTCCTTCTAGATATGTGTCTTTGAAGCCGAATTTCTCTAACGTTTTGGTAAGAAATAGCCAATCAATTCTATCAAATGCCTTCTCTGCATCTAGGCTTAATAACATTGCCTTGGAGTTTGTAAGGTGGACGTGTTCAATAATGTCGAAAATCTTTCTGGTATTGTCTGAGGCTTGACGCCCTAAGACGAACCCTACTTGATCAATGTTTATTAATCTTGGCAGAATAGGGTTCAGCCTATTCGCCAGGATTTTACTATAGAGTTTCAGATCATTATTTAGAAGTGAAATGGGTCTGTAACTCCCGCATTGTGTCGGATCTTTCCCTTCTTTATGAATAATGGCCAGATTAGCTAGGGACATTGATGAGGGGATAGGGTTCCCTTCCAGGAATGAGTTGAACAGGCTCAGCAGGTGTGTACTTAAGATTGGGAGAAACCTTTTGTAATAGATATTGGAGAAGCCATCAGGGCCTGGTGCTTTGGATATTTTAGAGGCTTTTACCGCGGAAATCAGTTTTTCTCTAGTAATTTTGGAATTGAGGTGGGAATTCCCTTCCTCTGTCAGTGTGGGGAGATCACAGTCAGCCAGGTAGCTTGAGATTGCTTCCGCCCTCGCCGACTCTGAGGCCCCCTTCTGAGTCTTCAAATTGTAAAGTTTAGAGTAGAATTTGGTAAATTCGTCCGCTATTTTCTTCTCATTGTATAGCACCTCACCAGACCCACCTCTAATCGCCGTGATCTGGGATCTTTTTTGTACGCCTCTTAGTTTAGAGGCTAGCAGTCTATCGGCCTTGTTACCCTTGTCGTAGTACCTCTGGTTTGTCCATTTAAGGGCCATTTCCACTCTTTCAATTTGGATGTTTTTTAACTCATTTCTAGTGGTGGTCAACGTTTTATAGATTCTTTCCTCACACGCCTTTTTGAGGTCATAAACATTAATTAACCTATATTGTGTTTTGTCAATAATAATATCAATTAATAGACACCGACCTGGTGAAATTTCAACTAATTTTATGCACTGAAAATGTGCAATCTTAAATAAAAACCCAACACCATCATAAGAATCAGGCCCAATAGACCAAAAGGAGGCCCCATCTCTCCAATCTCTCTTAGAATTAAAAATGCCAGATGCTGAATTCAATCTAATTTCCTGTAGAAAATAAATATCATCCCATTTTTTGAATTTCCTAAAAGTAATACCACGGGAAGTTGCGGTTCTAACACTGTTCACAGTGCAAAACCTTATAGGCTGTGTGGGGTCAGGGGGCGGACACATCTTTCTTTTCTTACAGTATCTGCTAATCCCTCCTCCTCCCCCTCACTTTTCAGGGCTTCCGGTGTTCCACCTTCCTCCATTGCATCCATAATGTCCCCCCAGGTCAATGCAGCAAAGGCATTTGAGGTGGGTAACCCTGATGACTGTAACTGCCCAGTGCAGCCCCTGCCTTTGGTCTTTTTCTTTGCTGAAGTTACATACTCCCATCCTGCCCTGTTTGCTCCTGCTCCCCTCCTGCCTCTGCTGGCCCCTGCTCCCCTCCTGCCTCTGCTGGCCCCTGCTCCCCTCCTGCCTCTGCTGGCCCCTGCTCCTCCTCCGACTCAGAGGATATCTCCATGGCAGCAAACTCATTTATCTGGTTCTCCTCTGCTATGGCTTCCCCACTGTCCTGGGGAGCATTATTATGCACCGCCTCAGGACACTCCCTAAAAGAATGGCCCTGTCCCCCACACAAATTACACAATACAATATTAGGACAGACAGACCTGTTATGCCCCAGAACCCCACACTCGCTGCACCTGATCTTGTCACAACTTGCACTCAAATGCCTGTTGGACCCACATTTGAAACAAAGTCTGGGCTGGCCACTGTAGAAACAGACCCCTCTGTCCCCCCCAATAAAGAGGGAATTTGGGAGGTGGTGAGCAATGCCATATCTTTCCCACAGTTTAACTTTACACCTCCATCCCCCAGTCCACACCCACCCTCCTTCCCAGATCTCTTCCTCTATTTTTTCCAGATCAGAAAGTAAAGTACTGTACATTGTCTCTGTAACCAATATATAATGTCCTGTTTAGCAACAGCCTCATTGCAAAAAATTAGTCACTAGTTTAGTTGCAGGACGACTCACAGGAATGGCCACAAAGTCTTTCCACGCAGCTTGCGTGTACTGAAAGGGAAATTAGAACCTCACTTAAGGACTATTTCTTTTTCAACGCAGGGACAGTCTCCTCTCCAGCAATCCTATGGGAAGCCCATAAGGCAACTATCAGAGGGAAATTTATTTCCATCGCATCCCACAGGAAAAAAGCCCGCCAAGCAATAATCAAAGAACTCACAGATAGTATCAAAACAATAGAACAAACCCATAAGGATAACCCTTCAAAAAAGATATACAAAACATTGCTAATGGCCAGAACAAAACTTAGGCAAGCTCAGCTGGAGGATGTTGAAAAGGCCCTCAAATGGACCAATCAACAATATTATGACAAGGGTAACAAGGCCGATAGACTCTTGGCCAGTAAATTGAGAGGGGTACAAAAAAGATCACAAATAACAGCGATCAAGAGTAGGTCTGGGGAGATACAATACGGGGAGATCTAAAAACGGCCGACCTGAACCTATAGCAACAGAGCTCATAACACAATACCTAGACAAATGTCAACTCCCTGTATTAACAGAGGAGGAAAACACGGTCCTCAATGCTGAGATTACAAAAGAGGAACTGGAAAAGGCGGTCAAATCACTACAAATAACTAAGTCTCCTGGCCCTGATGGTTTCACAAATGTCTACTACAACAGATTCTTGCCCACACTATCCACGCATCTTTTAAAAACATTCAACCACTTTATGGAAGGGAACCAAATTCCCCCCTCAATGTCTCTAGCCAACCTAGCTATCATACACAAGGACGGCAGAGACCCGATGCAATGTGGAAGCTATCGTCCAATCTCCCTCCTCAACAGTGATCTCAAATTATACAGTAAAATACTTGCAAACTGATTGAACCCCATCTTACCGAGACTAATTAATATCGATCAAGTAGGATTTGTCGCGGGCAGGCAAGCCTCAGACAACACTCGGAAGATAATCAACATTATTGACCATGTACACCTCACAGGGACCAAAGCACTACTTTTAAGCTTAGATGCAGAGAAGGCGTTCGATAGAATAAACTGGCAATTTTTGGACCATACTATGCGCAAATTTGGCTTCAAAGACGCATACTTAGAAGGGGTCCGTAGACTCTACCAAAACCCGTCAGCTACAGTAAAATTACCGGGGGGCAATAACCAGAGATTCGAGATTACAAATGGAACTCGACAGGGATGCCCCCTATCTCCTCTCCTCTTTGCACTTACCATAGAGCCACTGGCATCGGCAATACGACTCAATATAGACATCCAAGGAATAGAAATTGGCCACAGGCAGCACAAAATATCCCTATTCGCAGACAATGTCATCTTAACTCTCTCCAAACCCCAAATGTCCCTACCCAACCTCCAAAAAGAACGCCGAGATTTTGGAAAAATCTCAGGATATAAGATTAATAATGATAAATCGGAAGCCCTGAATCTAAGCCTGCCAGAGCCGGAGGTGAAACTCCTCAAACTAAACTTTAACTATCGATGGAGCTCCTCCTGTATCAAATATTTGGGAGTCAAGATATCGAGGACCTATCAATCATTATATCAACATAACTATCCGGCCCTGTTCCAAAAAATCAAACAAGATCTAAATAAATGGGGGGGATACCAGATATCTTGGATCGGGAGAATGATCTTAGTTAAAATGAACATACTCCCTAGATTGCTATATTACTTTCAGACTCTCCCGATCCACATCCCCGGCTCGGAATTAAAAAACATCCAAAAGCTAATCTTCCCATTCATTTGGCAAGGGAAGAAACCCAGAGTCCCCAGAACGGTTCTTTTGGCCGCAAGGAGGAGGGGAGGAATGGGAGTCCCAGACATCACAAGATACTACCTAGCCGCACAACTGCGACAGGTAGTGGTCTGGAACGCTAACCCAAATCAAAACTGCTGGCTAGAGATAGAAACGCACTATGCCGGGAAGCCCTCCCTGCCGGCCTGCCTTTGGTCCCTGAGTAAGGAAGACATGCAGAACAGCAAACTCAAATTAGGCCCTATGAGACACACATGGGAGACCTGGTCGAAATGCAAATACAAATTTAAGCTCACAACACCTCAATCCCAACTTACACCAATTCACGAAAATCCGAAATTCCCACCTGGATGTGAGCCCAGACAATTCGATCAATTCAAAACAAAAGATATCAAAGTGGTTGCCGACCTCCTGAGCTTCGGGGAGTTCCTGAGTTATCAAAGACTACAAACTAAATATGAAATGGTAGGATTAAACGTTTTCAAATACCTACACATTCGGCACTTTATTCAAACATTATCCCCAACGTTGGAATTTCCCCCTTTCACTGGATTCAAACGGCTCTGCAGAGAGACAGG
This sequence comes from Ascaphus truei, assembly GCF_040206685.1. NCBI lineage: Eukaryota > Metazoa > Chordata > Amphibia > Anura > Ascaphidae > Ascaphus > Ascaphus truei. Next base: position 29,002,696 of record NC_134497.1, read on the forward strand.
CCACCAGAGAGGTCTTATAACGCAAATTTGTGCAGAACTGGAGAAGGCACCCGGAGCCCCCACGCACGATTATATGCTGCATTGGGCAGCAGAATTGGATACAGTTATAGACCCAGAGGATTGGGAAAGTATTTGGGGAAATGCCTCAGGAACTTCCATATGTACCACAATCAAAGAAAATATATATATAATACTATTTCGCTGGTATCTTACCCCAGTTAGAATAAATCAAATCTACCCCCAGGCTTCCGATTTATGCTGGAGAGGCTGCGGTCAAAAGGGGGACATGGCCCACATCTGGTGGTCATGCCCGGAAATTCAAAGATACTGGGAAACCATTCAAAAACTAATTGAAGAGGTCACGGACCTCAAAATACCCATTGACCCGCTGACCTATCTGTTGGCCAGGCCCTTAGATACGCTGGACCGACCAACAGGCAAATTAGTCTCCTTCATTCTCACTGCTGCTAGATGTGCGGTCGCAGCCGCCTGGAAGAAGGTGTCTCCCCCCTCCAAGCAAACAGTGATAAAAAGAGTGCAAGAGGTGATGGATATGGAGAGATTATCCGCCATTTTGAAAAGATCCACCACCTCTTTTAATAACATTTGGGACCCCTGGATAACTCAAATGGCGCTCCTGCGCCGAAACCCCCTATAGAAATAGAGGGACACAACAAATAGAACTAAGGCCCTAAAAAGGGAAGCCAAAGAGAAGGGGAGCAATGCCCCCTCCCCCTCCTTCCCCCCCCCCCCCCCACTCTCTCACTTTCTATCTCCTTCTAACCCCATTTCTGTTTCCATACTCACGTCACCCCGACAGCCCCCGAAGGGTCAGGGGGGGCGTTGAGTCTATCTCCTTACCCCCCCCCCCCCCCCCAGTTGAAAAGTAAAAACCTGAATTAGGCTGATATATCAAATGTACCTATAACGTTGTGAAATATTGTAACTGCCTAATAAAAAATTTGAAACAAAAAAAATAAGAAATGTAAACATGATGAGGAGGACTATATTGACGAGAAGCAAAGGAAATGGGACAAGGCACCAGCCAAGGATCAAGCTAAAGGTAGGGATAGGAGTCAATCTACACCAGGAAAAGAAAGCAAGTCGACGTCCAATACTGTAGCGGTCAGAAGTAGTCCATGTCAGGACACGACTGTACCACCAGTACGACAGTTAGATTTCTTCTCTTTCTCATCTATCCCAGATGTAAGAAGGCCTAATACCCCACAGTATTATAGAGAGAGGGAAAGGGAGAACTATCCCAGTACGAGCTATCACCAGGAAAGTTCGTATCATGAGAGAGACTATGACGGGGTGATAACTATAGGTATTTTAATCATCACCATAGGAAGGGAGGTAATGATTCTTATCACCATCCCAGGGATTATAGGAACTCAAGGGATGAATAGAGGGATAGGAGGGAACGTTCTCCAAGACAAGGTAGATCCCCCAGAAGATCTAGGGAGGAAAGGCCTAAGGAAAGATATGAGAATAAAAGGGATTATAGAGACAATTGGAATGATTGTCATCCACGTAGGAGTCCCATCTGGGAACGTGCCGAACGTAGCAAAGCCGCAGTATCTTTTTTAGAGCAGGCACCCCAGTCACCGATTGTGACGCAGAATCATTTCTCATGCCTGGACGATCCGGGAGTATCGGGCACATTGGAGTTGAAAGGCAAAAAAAGAGGAAGAGAGGAAGAAGGCCCCATAGAGAGCAAAAGAGCAATGCATTAAAAGGTGTTTTTAACATTAGCAAAAATGTTTTAGATGGAGCACAGACTAATGTTTTAGCTAAGGGCCTCAATTTCACTCCCACACGGGGTCGTAGTGGTTATGACCTCTTTATGGATGCCCACAAGTGTTTACGCCAACTCACTGTTAAGAGATTTTTTTCTCAATAAAGATGTAGGGAGCCAAAGGTCATTTCAATCCACACAGGTTGATATGACATCTAGTGGCGATGGAGTGCTAATTGATAGGTTTGTACATTCTAATTTGAAGAACAAATCTAATTTTAACCCCAGTCACTGCAAAGGACACTATCTAGAGATGTTTAACCAACTTATCTTAGACGATTTCAAGAAATTAGCCAACAGTAAAACGAGGTTTCATGATAATCTGAGCAAACAGGAGAGTGAGGCATTAAAGACACTCACTGACGATAGGAGTATCACTATTAAATCAGCAGACAAGGGCGGAGGGGTGGTGGTAATGGATACCTGCTACTACCTCTCCGAATCCCATCGGATTCTATATGACTCCATCACATATGAAAAATTGGAACGGGATCCATCCAAGCAATATCAGGAGGAGATGCTTATTATGTTGACTGAAGGTAAACAGATAGGGATCTTGGGTGAGAAGGAATTTGCGGACCTAATGAGGGATAAACCTGTTTTGACTGTGTTTTAATTCTTGCCCAAGATCCACAAAAAAAATTGTCGCAACCACCTGGGAGACCCATTATCTCAGGGATTGGGTCTCTCACTCAGAACCTATCAGAGTACCTTGATTTGTATTTGCAAACGTATGCCACCTGTGCCAGATCGTATCTGAGGGATACCTTACAAGTTTTAAATATTCTGTCTGAAGTACAGTGGCAGGAGGAGTTCACATTGATGACATGTGATGTCACCTCTTTGTATACCTCCATTCAACATGACGATGGTTATGAGGCAGTTAGGAGGGCATTAGATAAGGATTCCTCAATCCCTCCTGAACAAAAACATTTTTTATTGGATGGGATACGTTTTATATTGACACACAATATATTTTGGTTTGATGGGACCCTCTTTTTACAAAATGCGGGTCGGCAATGGTGACTAGGTTTGCTCCAAGTTACGCTAATATTTTTATGGCGTACTGGGAGGAGGCCAACATATGGTCAGGTAACCCCTTTGGAGCAAACCTAGTCCTATGGAGGAGGTACATTGATGATGTCATTTTTATCTGGCGAGGGAGTCAGAGTGATCTAGATCTGTTTTTGGGCCATATTAACAATAACAATCTAAATTTGGCCTTCACATCACAAAGCAGCCATAATAGCATCAACTTCCTTGATCTCACTATATACATTGAGGGCTGTCATGATAATGTCATGAGATATTGGGTATTTTTAATCCCTCTGGTGCTTAAGGGGTTAATGAGCTACACTTTTAAGAAAAATACACAATGCTGAGTCTGAAACAGGTCAGAACTGTTTCTTTGAACTGCTCTGAATTTCAAAGGGATTTACTTGGGGAGGGGGGTCCGTGTGGATGGCCCACTCAAGGTGTCAATTGAATTAATCAAGGTCTACAGACAGGGTTGGGGGAGAACAGCTTCAAGGTATTTTGTAGAAGGCGTGGGCTCATGAAGGTGCCCTAAGAAAGAATTGTACTTAAGTCTGGGCCAGATTGTAACAAGTCAGATCTGACCAGGGGCATGCTTGGAAAGCATGGCAGACCTCATCTTCTGAACCAGTGCCTCTCTGGGAAAAATCCATAGCATGTGGTAATGTACTGTATAGGATTTTCTGTTTTACCCCTTTTATTTTAAGAAGCTGTTCTGCCTTATATTGTAATTGTATGTCTATTTTGTAATACCTTTTCTGTAATTCAAGCACTGTATTTTTATATATATTAAAACATTTAATAAGTAATGCTTTGGGCTCTGAATGAACTTTGTACACACTGGAGAGAATAACTTGCTAAATTCGGGCACATGTTACCACAACTGATATTGTGTTAAAGTGCATAGTTTTTCCTATAATAAACAGGAACCTGAGGCCCTGGAGGATATGTTAGTCTAAGATCTTTTATCATATCTGCATAACCTCAGGTGGTGGCAGTGGATAGGTATGATATGCAATTGAGTAGGGGTTAATACTAACTCGCTGGTTCCTTGAAGAGGAGAAAGGGGGGTTGCTAGAATAGCCTTGTGTAATAACCCTGGTTGCATATCTAAAGTCACGTGCTCACTTGTGTGCTGTTCGTGGCGGTGGTATATTGGGACGGCTTGAGGAGAGATACAACTCATTTGAGGGACCCTTGAGGGAGTGAAGAGTGGGGCAGCTTGCGTCCTGTGTATAGATTCTTGATCCTGTAAGAGGGGATATTGTCCATTTGACGAACCTTTGCGGAGGTGAAGATTGGGTGCGCTTGAAAGCGTCAGTATTAACCCTTGTCCCATATGCAGGTCGCGTGCTAGCAAGGGGTCGTACGTGACAAGGACAAGATTGTTAAAAGTAAAACTTTTTTCAAGGAAGTTGATGCTAATAATTTTCTCCTCAACAGCAGTTGTCATCATCCCCGTTTGGCCAGTTCCGGCGCATTCGCCGTAACTGCACGGAGGATGATGTCTTTAAGGAACAGGCAAATTTACTGAAAACAAAATTTGAGGAGAGGAATTATCAAACAGCTATTATTGAGAAAGCCATATCTAAGACTGCACAGCTGCCTAAAGAAGATCTACTGGTGTCTAAGATAAAAACGAACAGCCTAGACTATGTAGTACCTTTTGTCACCAAGTATAATCGAGAGGTTTATAAAATCAACAATATTTTAAAACGACACTGGCATATTCTACGTAAAGACACAGTGCTTAAAGATTATTTACCAGAGGTCCCTAGAATCATTTTTAAAAAAGCAGAAAATATAAAAGGGAAATTGGCACCTAGGGCCTCATGCAGTAAGCGTTGATAAGGGAATTATCGCCATTTTATAGCCAAAATTGGGTTTGAGATTCAGTAAGCGCCGATAAGTGCTTGATATCGCCAGGTTTCGGAGCCGATTATTTTGTTATGGCCAGTCGGCTGCCGATAAGCCTGTTTTCGCCACTGATCGCCACTTTTTTAAATCGGCTGGATTCAACAAAAAAAACAGCTTATCGGGGCTGATCGGCACTACGAAATTGAGATGTTATGGCCAATTTCTCCCGCCAACTAAAGTTGGCAGTTTGGAGGGGAGAACGATCGCTAAGGCTGCCGCAACGGCACTTAGAAAAAAAAATCTTCTGTACATCAATGGAGTCAATGGAGCGGGGACGTATAACAGTATAGTACTGTTTACGTTTCATTGCTCACAATACAAACGTCATTTGCATTACAGTGTGGGGGCATTCCCTGCATTGTGTCACAGCTGACGTGTATTATTTGCATAACATTATACTTTTACATGTTTGCAGCATTTGCGGGTCACATTACTCATCATGTGATGATGTGCCAAGGGAAAATACTATACTCAACTCTTAAAGGAGAACCTCACATCATATCACACATTTTACTGAACTGAGCAACAATTATTTACATGATGTTACACATGACACACATGTCACACATACACCGTATATTCATGTTCCTTTACATTACACAATGCTTGTAATGTGACACGCATCTTTAAACGTTCATGTACATCTGTATTCTCATGTTTACATCTAGTTTTGGGTCCTCCCTATTTTCATGACGTCACTTATTGGACGCTCAATCACATTGCATGTTTACATTGTAACCGTAGCATTACAAGCACTTCAACCTAACTTATACACACATGTACAGTAATTCAGCATTGGGACACCTTGTTAACTCATTCTATACCAACTATCCTCCTTACAGAAATGCATGCATATGCACACGACTATTCATTGTTGTCAACATGTCACAATAACATGCCTAATTACACATGTTACACCAAACTTTTCCCACGTCAATCTCAGCCTTTTTGTCTAATTACATGACTGACTGTTGCGTTCACAAGTGTTACATGCATTGCACATGCAACTATTTATTTGCAAGCAATGTTTCTACAAAGGTTCACGTCACATCATTGCCAAATATCATCATTCCCTGCAGAATACACACAACAAATACTTATAACAAGAACTGCACAAAGCTTGCCACAGAAGTACTTTATTATGTTAATGTAACACCTTGCATTTTACTATGTCACCTGACATCATCACATACCTATTTAAAGGACGCCCATTACCTGATCATTCACAGCTACTCATTTCAAAATGTTGAGATTGTTTAGGAGACGGAGGAACATTCTTTTCTATGACATGCTTGATGATGAAGACAATCATATAGGGCAAGGGAGGGACACACCGAGGGACAGTGACAGTGACAGGGACAGTCACGCGGATACGACAGAGACAGGGAGAGGGACAGGAGATCAGAGGAGAAGACAGAGGAGACAAGTTGTGCCTCGTCCGCGTCTGTACAGGGAGAGAACCCTGTTAGATGGGATGAGTGAGGAGGAGATTGTAAGTCGCTATCGTTTGAGTTCAGCAGCAATCTTAGCTCTTTATCAGGAGATAAGGGGAGATTTAGATTTTTTCACAGCCAGAGGTCGTGCAGTCCCTGGGCTTGTTAAAATGCTGTGCTCATTACATTATCTTGCTTCCGCGTCATACCAGACAACTGTGGGCATAGTGGGCGGGGTCTCGCAATCTACATTCTCGCGGGCCTTGACCCAGTTTCTCTATGCACTCAATAGACGCGCTAGGAATTATATTCATTTTCCTACAGAGGCGACAGAGTGGCTGGAAGTCAGGACTGGCTTTTATAATATAGCAGGGATACCATGTGTGCTGGGTGCAATCGATTGCACACATGTTGCTTTGATTGCACCTAGTCAGAGTGAGCATGTGTACCGCAATCGGAAGCACTACCATTCACTCAATGTACAGGTGGTATGTGATGCCACGATGAGGATAATGCATGTGGTACCCAAATTCCCTGGTTCCAGTCACGATTCCTCTATCCTGAGGAACTCTTCAGTCTTCCATGCGTTCGAAGAGGGACATTTTGAACATGGTTGGCTGCTGGGTGAGTACACATTTACATGTTCTAACACAAAACACATTTTTATGTAGGAATGTTGGCATTGTACAATTTGATCACTAATGTCAGCTTATGTGTGCTCCATTCATTATAGGTGACTCAGGATACGGAATTAGGCCGTGGCTCTTGACTCCGGTGCTAAACCCTCAAACTGAAGCAGAGGAGAGGTACAATGCAGCCCATATATCTACAAGATCTGTTATAGAGAGGACATTTGGCCTACTCAAGACCAGATTTAGGTGTCTGGACAGAACTGGTGGGGCTCTTCTATACAAGCCTCAAAAAGTGTCTGATATTATCCTTGCCTGTTGCATTTTGCACAATGTTGCACTCAGGCACAATGTACAATCAGACCTAGCTGAGCCTTTGGTAGACGAGCATCCCACCCATGTAGCTGCTGAAAATGAACAAACAGCCAGTGGTGGCCAGACACGCCAGAATCTCATCAATTCATTTTTTTCTTGTAAGTAAAAACATATATGTTCCAAGTTATACTTTTATACTTACATTATGTTATCTTAACAATAATGTTTTTTTATATACCCTTCTGGTAGGACACAGATGAATATGGGTTGCACACCTTTCTTTTCTCTGCTGTGTGCACAAAGGGATGTGGCACCGGTATGTTATTGTTGCACAGGTTATATAATCCCTCTTCAATTGTACTTTAGTTGTGTGTATGTGAATACAACTGGGGTAACAAAGCACTAATATTTTAGCATTGTGTTGTTCCTTAGGCTAACACAATACACATACTGCACCGACACACTTTATTCGAGCAAATACCCGGTATGTACCTGGCAGATACCTGGAATGCGCCACTCCTCACCTCTGACAAGCCCCGTTGCATTTGCCTTCCCAGCCTGGGTTCATGCCTGGCTGATGGGCGGCTGATCTGTTAAATGATAATGATTAGGATTTAATAGGCTGCAATGCTTCGCGTGTCTACCAGATGGCATAAATTCATGAATTGTAATGCAGTATATACATATATACTGTGCAGTATTGCAGCCAGCGGGAATAAAATGCTTCAATCCCTGCTTGGAAAATAACTCAATGCACTCGGGCAGAAAACAGTCACAAACCTCAATACACCCGGGTATACCCGAATTCGTGGGACTAGCCGAGCTCGAATAAAGTGTGTCGCCAGTGTATTATGCCCATACTCATTCATGCTTCTAGTATGCTTACATACAATGTTATTGGTGCAGTGTAACATGTACATCCATATGATGTGTACACCAGGCTGATTTACATTTTGAATGTCATGAAATATACATGGTGTTGCACATTTAACACCAAATACACACTTTGCTGTGTTGTTTACGGTACTGAAGATGGCATGTCAATGTTTGCAATTTCTATATTGTTCCTTTGCATTATAGGTATATCTCCAGTATGACTGATCATGGTATGTATATTTGCTGACATCTCTCATAAGATGTGCCTACATCAATCTTCCTATAATTATTTGAAGTCAAAACCCAACATATTGGTTTAAACACAAATGTTACATATATGTACTTTCTGTATCATGTATATGCATTTAGCTACTCTTGAGCTTTCATGTGCATTGTATTAGAAAATGATTACTCCCATTTCATCACATTTTATGTATGTTTCCTTATAAATTCCATTAATGTAATATAGAGGTGTTTGGAGACAAGGGGATAACTGTACTTATTTCTTTACTTACGGGAGATCATTCATCACGGATGAAATTGACTGATCCTAAAACTCCATGCATGAATGCCTGCAATCACAACAATGCGTACTACATCTTATATTTAGCAATGTTGGTGTTTTGTAATGCTAGGAATTAATAGTCAACATTAATTTACATTTGTGACATGTGTATGTATAAGTCACACGTGTGTGGATGTGTCCTACATGTACCAAGTGTAAAACTGTTAACAGAAAACACAATTTTGTTGCAAATGTTACTGTCATTTAGCATTTCTAATTTACCAATATGACAATGTTGGTAATATTTTTGCAATATAAATCACGTCACTTCATCATTATCATGATGATAATTATCAAGTATTCTCACAATTGTAACGTCAATCACGTGCACATTAGCATAGACACACTTTGTAAGACAACTGTTTGTGTCTGTATCAATTTGTGTAGGATCCATGTATAACACCGACAAATGATAACACCAGCTTTATTATGGTAGCTTATATCATCATATTGACTATACTATGTATTTTTAGAACGTTTAATAAACACAGTAAACTATAGTTAGTTAGGATAATGAAATATACACAGAAACGTACTTCATTACATGATGTTGATGTCATATTCAGAACATCATGCATTGTAGGGGACCACAACATCTGGCCAATAACATTATTTGCTACAGTCCCAAACCATTTTATCAACATACCCATGTAACAAGAGATTTTTAACAAGAAATGGCTAGTTGGTTGTAAGTGTCCTTTACATTGGGAGAAGGAGTGGCTCAGTGAGTAAAGACACACACTGGCACTGAGAGTTTGAAGCAGGGGAGTCTGGTTCAATTCCCGGTGTCGGCTCCTTGTGACCTTGGGCAAGTCACTTTATCTCTCTGTGCCTCAGGCGGCAAAAAATAAATTGTAAGTTCCACGGGCCAGGGACCTCAGCCTGAAAAATGTGTCTGTAAAGCGCTGTGTACAACTAGCAGCGCTATACATGAACATGCTCATATTATAATTATTATTATTATTATTATTATTGTTACATAGTTTCGACAGTCATACGTTCCATTACACAATAGAATTCACAAATGTGTTAGCAGAGTGGGAATGGTTGTTATATATAAAACACACCATGCCATAAAATGATAGTAGTCATTAAAGAACACTCAATAAAAATTCATGAGGCACTATTTTGCAACATCATTATGTTAATTAAGTGCTTATGCAATATAGGCATAAGGGTATCACATTTTTAATTGTTTGTTAATAAGCGCTGCAAGCAATATAAAATTAGTTCCATATGTAGTATAGTAGTCGGTGGCTCCTCCTCACAATCATCTCATATAAAGGTAGACTCTTCTGAAATCATACATTGATCCGATTGTATCTTCCCCGACATCTCTGAAATACAGCAAACACATGATGGTCAAATATGGCACCTTACTATATATGTATCCGTGACAACGCGTTACACAGCTCTATATGATTGTGTACATACACACGTCACTCACTTATATGTTAGAAGTACAAGTGTACATCAGTATGTAATGTTTCTTTAAATTTGTAGCAGGCATAACTATGTATATGATGTGAACGTTGCCTGTATACTGAAAAATGTGCGCGCACATCTTAGTGTGCGCACGCACTTCACGCTTGGCTGCACTAACTGTTAGCGCATGCGCAAAACAAAGCGTACGTTGTGCGTTCAATACATCTTGAAAATACCATTAAACATAAAATCTTTATTTCAAATACAATGAATACGAAACTACATTCGTTCTAAACGAGTACATCTGTATTCTTTTTAAACAGACGTGTTTGGACAGAAAGGACGGCCGATAACACAATGCGCAAATGCAATACGTGTGACGTCATGTTAAACCAGCGTGAAACGCACGCTAACTCTCCTCCCACTCAATTAACATTCTGCTAACGCCCACTTTACGGCTACAAACACTGAGCCGCACACATGACACACTGCAGTTACCGTTACTATAACAAAACATGACAGCCAATAGGCTTTGAGGCGCGCACGTCGCTTGGGGGCGGGACTTACATCCGTAATCCTTTTTAAGGACGCCTTGGGCCATGACAAGGGTCCCACGTCATACGTGGTGGACCCGCTTTTAAATGTTGTAGATGTAGCATGATAACAAAACAGGTATGTGTTAGAGTTATGGTAAAATGTTGCTAATATGTTTAAAGTGATAGGAAAGTACGTATATTTATTCCGTCAGCAATGTGTACTACTCTTTCAGGTTCTACTATATTGTATTCGGAAACAATTTCTTTGTGATCGCTACATGTTATGCAGTCTGCAATGTTACGCTGTATCCACGCATTGAAAGGGAAAATGGTGGTTAAAAAAAAAAAAAAAAAAAAAAAAAAACATTTAAACGCACAGTCAACGCATAACGGTTGTTATATTTACCATTCTTCTAGAATTAACTCTTCGTCTGGCTGCAACTGGTGGCTCCAGAAATGCAAGGCATTTTCATCCACGCTTGACCCACCCGCTGAATCCAGTATGACACACATCTCCTCCATGAAGCGCTCATAGGAATCGCCACTGCTTTCTTCAAACAATTGGTCGGGAGGTAGGTTCATTTCTTCTGGTTCCCATTCCAATGCATTTTCAGCTGAAAGGCTTGGTACATAATCATAGTACTTTTGTTGTTGTACAATGTGGGTTTCAGGAATGGAGGGTGCAGATATTGCAGCAGGTATCGATTCACACGGAACAGTAGTAGCGGATCCATTGCTATTGGCATTAGGAATAAATATGCCTTTCACAACAATATATGTGCCCTCTTTCAGGGTAAAATGCTTTTCCTTTGCAATCTTCCAGAAACCATAGGTGTGTTCTAGCTTATCCTGCACACGTTCAAAAAAGTCATTAGTTGATAAAGTGAATCTTATTGAGGAATTAAAATTCCGCGCATGCCTACGGTTTTGGTAATAAGGATATTTTGCTCGAATCAAATCATAGATTTGGCGTGTGCTTGCTTTGTGTCCGCGACTGTTTAAAATAGCTTCTGAAACCATGTACTTATACCCTAAAAGGGGATTCATATTGTTAACGAATACATCAGCCATGTCAGAGTAGCACAAAAGATGTGTGCAGTTCTGTCTTCTTTGCTCATCAAAATGATTCTGCTCAATGGCTAACAAATTCCTGTGTTTCGTTTTCAAGGTCAACAAAAGTAACTAATTTTACTCCTTATTTCAAACGCCAATTGGATGTGTCCTTTTAATTGGGTTAAGTTTTGTGGTTACTGATAGGCGAATGTGGGAAAAACATGTATCATTATTTTATCTCGTTTGTGAAAACATTGCTACACTTATTTCAGTAACATTGAGTTTTCTAGAAAAATAACAAAGAGCACTGTGTGAAAATAGTGCTTAGACAGCCATATCAGTAAATACACACACCTGCAAAATGAAATGTTTTTTCCCCACATATTTTTCTGTGTGTATTTGAAAGTCTGGTTAACTACCTGTCTGCATGAGTTTAAATACGTGTGTATCTATATATATATAAATATATCTCTCTCATAAAAATATATATATATATATAAAGTGTATATTGTACTATATGTATAGTGTGTGTGTGTGTGTGTGTGTATATATGTATATGTATATATATATATATATATATATATATATATATATATATATATATTGTATCTTTTTTTTTTTTTTTTTTTATATTGCAGGAGTACACACAACATATTGATGGCAGTAAGTAGGCCTTGTATGAAACCTATTTAAATGGTGATAAACATGAGTGAATTAAGTAATAAACATTTGTTTGCACCCAATAATGTTAGAGGCTCACACTTAGTATAGTTGTCAAACATTAGGCCTGTATTATTAAAATAGTGTGTTTTCACAAGGAAGCATGAAGTGTATGTTTTTTGTAAATACATCTATACCAGTTTAGATAGTACTATATATATACACACACACACACACACACACACACACACACACAGTGTGTGTGTGTGTGTGTGTGTGTGTGTGCATATATCAATACATACTACATATATTTTAGTATAAATTCAGAGATGTTCTTGAAACAAGAACACATAAATGATTAAAGGACAACATTACAATGGTCACCAAAGGTAAGTAATATTTAACACAAAATCCTGCTGTACACGTACAAGAAAGATGTTTGCAGTTAAATAGGTGCTTTTATAATTGCATGAAAATAATATGCACATGCAATGATTACATCAATTAACACACCCAAATGCAATGTTTTGCTGCAAAGTCAATGGCAGCTTCTCTAAACTTAGCAACTGGCTCCTGGTGGACCATTACTGAACAGACGATTAAAACATAAATATTTATAACACTATTCATTAATTAGTAGTGTTAACATTTCCAAAACTTCACGTGTACAAGAACATACTTGAAAGTTTGGAAACAACACAGTCTTCAGCATACATACAATAGTAATTAGATAATCTGAAGTCAACAAAACAAGGCCAAAGACATATTTTGTGAATTTTAAAATTTATTTTTTTTGTTCTTTTTGCGAGCGAGTAACAGGCCTGCTTGTTGTCTCTTGAATTTTCCTTTTTCTTTTGCCACCAACTTTAGGTACAACAGAGCCACTTTGAGTGGCCTCTGGCACTTCACGGGCAGGGCTTGTGGCCAGTGACTCACCTACAGGGCTTTTGGGCAGTGACTCACCTACAGGGCTTTTGGGTAGTGACTGTTCACCTACAGGGCTTGTGGCCAGTGACTCACCTACAGGGCTTGTGGCCAGTGACTCACCTACAGGGCTTTTGGGCAGCGATTCACCTACAGGGCTTTTGGGCAGCGATTCACCTACAGGGCTTTTGGGCAGTGACTCACCTACAGGGCTTTTGGGTAGTGACTGTTCACGGACAGGGCTTGTGCCCACTGACACATGTGAGCAAGTTGGTAGACACTGCACAAGTGATGGTTGGTCTGTTTCATGTGTGTCTTTTGTTGTTTTTGACCAAAAACTGGTCAGTAGTAACTGCTTGTGTTTTCTTTTTGTGGCCTCCTTTGTAGGTGTCAGCTGCTGAATTTGTACAGATGGCAGCGGTAGGATGTCGTCAGGAACCTGCACAGCAATGTCTGCTACTTGACTGGTAACATTTGGGCCTGGTGAATGAATATCAGAAGCATGTGGTGAAAACTGACCTGCATGAACAGATCCTGCCTGTGAGCTGTTGAATTGTGGTACATTAGTCATTCTCCAGTAATTAGCTTGTGTTTGCTGAACAACTAATGCTTCGAATGAGGTGTTGATTTTTTGCAACTGTTTAGGCACTTCAATGAAGACTCTGTGGAGATGTGCCAATTGTGAAACTGTTTCTTCCTGCAGTGCAATCATCCTTTCCAGCACTGTCATCAGGTCAGAATGGCGACGATTTTCTGCTTCCACAATTTTTCCCTCAGAAGCTACAATTGCATCATATGTGGTTTTTGCTGGACGATTTGGCGGTAAAACAGTTTCAATTGGAACCTCTTCATGGTCACTTGCTTGTATTTGTGTGTCTATGGCGGCGGCGGCGGCATCATCATCATCATCATCATCATCAAAATCCTCTTCATCATGTTCTACAAATAAATGTACACATTATTAAATGGCATGTTAATCTCTGCTGTGTTACTATGTAATTGTACTGTGTCATAAGTAACAACTAACATGTTTCCATACGTTTTATAACCTCACATTAAAAACTACCTTGACTTAAGAATAATGTTTGGACTCAGTATGAAATATGAGTGACTGAAAACTTGCTGTAAACTCACAACTCCTACATGATAGTTAACATCACTAACACAATACAAGTTGCCTTACACTTCATTTTCACTGACACTAAGTAATCCTATTTAAAGAAGATGTGCAAAACAAATAATGAACATGACAACATAACATATAGAAGAGCACATATTATATGGCCACCAACTGATACACTCACCTTCTAGGTGTGTTGAGCTGGCTGACCCAGGTGAAGACACTTGTTCAGTCTCAGGTGACACATGTCCTTCAGGGGCAACTATATATAACAATAACATAAGTTTTACATTTACATGTGTAAATATTGAACAAACAGTTATTGTATGTTCTGTATTTATGAGTACCTAACAGCATCATTTCCTTAACCCAAAATGTGTGTGTGAAAGTGAACATAAATAGTTGTAATAACAATGTACTTGCCTGTGTACTTAGAACTTTTGAGTTCCCTAACATAAAACATACTATGTTCCTGCAGTAATGCGTGAGGATAAATAGATAAAATTTGTACATAAAAATCATATGTTGTGTAGTGATATCAGTATCATAATGTACATAACTATCATGAGCTGACCATTCACAATGGTTATCATGAAGGTGGTCATATTGCAAAAAGTGTTGTTTTTGGTAGAGGATATGTGTGGTACATTAATATAAGATGTGGCACACCTGAATGTGGCTGTGACTCAACAAGACAACACATGCAGTGTGTGATAATGTGTCGTTGATAGTAGTAGTTCAACTATAGATATGAGTGAACTAATGTGTGAGGTACGCTTTGATAAGTAATGAGTTGTTGGGGCATTTAGTAGCTAAAGTGAAGCTTTCAAATGAGTGTGATTAACTTCAGTTGTGCTAGTCAGGTTGTAAGAACGGTATTCCCTTCCCCAAAAAGCCTAATCAACCACACCTTTCAATTACTTGAAACAGGTGAAAATGGTGTGAACTAAGTTGACCCTAAAATGAGGCTGCAATTAGTGTGTGTGCTGAACCCCACCCCCTCTGTTGAAGTGTATGCTGTGATGAGATATTAATTGCAGCTGCTTTAACACAATGGTAGATGAGCTAAATAGTCGTGTGCAGTTTTTAAGTTATGAAAACAATGACATAAAATATGATACGTGTGCCTCATTATGCTGTCTGTATATGAGTTAAAGCAAAAATGGACCTTTTCATAAACAACTATAGATGTGTTAGTGCAAGTGATGTTTGTAGGCCGTTGCATGCAATATATTTGATGCATGCTTAAAATAGGCAGTAATGTCATGTTTGTCGGAGTAAAATAAATAAAATACACAATAATATTCTACATATTTCTGTTCTGTACCTGTAGCTAGTAATAATTTCTGATTAACATGTGTTACACATGTGTACTACCCTGTTGTTCCCCATCTTCGCCCACCATCAATTGCTTCCACTGCAGCAATGCATTTTGGGAATTCACATGTAAATGAGCACGCAATGGCACGTGCTATATTAGTTACTGCTTTCAGTAGGACTACAACATATATGTCTATTTTGAGATATATATATATACAGAATCAGACATATACATATATAGATGCAGGTATGCTTATATTGTGAAGACAGTATAAAAAGCAGTGTAACTATGCAAAATAACTGTAAGCAACGACACACCTAGTACAGTAATATTTCTCACCTGGTGGAAATTGTGAGGGGTAAATTCCTATATCCCGGTCACCAGGTAAGCCTTCCACGACGACGGGAAGTAATTTTGCCCGAAACAGCTCCTCCAATGGACTTAATATAAGACGTTGTGGTGTGGGCCCACCTCCAGTGCCAGTAGCATGCACGCGTTGGTGTTGTATTTTCTTTTTCAATTTGGACCTAATATCATCAAATCTCTTGTGACAATTCCGCTTGTCCCTCACATGATTCCCACACGCATTGACACCAATGACTATTGTGTCCCACATTTCTTTTCTGCTTGCTGAACTTGTCCGCCCTTGGAAAACATATAAAATATATGAGGTAAATGATTAATAATAGAAGCACCAGTTTCCTACACTGCTAGCTGTTCCAAGAGATAGCAAACATGCTGTTTTATGTGTAATATGTGAAGCACATGAGCATTCACTACTAAACCTATACATGTAAGCAAGGTTGCATTCATATTGTATGCAGTTATGGCAAATTGACCGCCTGTGTTTAGTTGTCCTTGTAAGGCATGATAAAAAGCTGTGTTTCCAGACTAATTAACATAGAAAGATATTGTGAACCCATATTTGCATATGAACAAAACTCAGATGACCTAGGATCACATGTATTTGAATAATAAATGTAAAGGTACACTTACCTAGTAAATGTCCATATATACTGTCATAGTGCTCCAGAATGCCAGTGACAAGAGCTGTATTTTCCTGGTCATTGAAGCGAGGATTACGTGGCTTCTCCACACGTTTCTTCCGAGCAGGTTTAGGGTCAGAGCTTGGCTGGTGCTGACTGGACTCTCCTTCTTCCAATGGAAGAGCCTCCAAAAGCTGGCCACCAGCAAGCACGCCACCACCAGACACCCCATCAGCAACTGCGCCACCAGCAGCACTCACAGCACCAGCACTCCCACTCCTAGCACCAGCACTCCCACTCCTAGCACCAGCACTCCCACCACCAGCACTCCCACTCCCAGCAACAGCACTCCCACTCCCAGCAACAACACTCCCACTCCCAGCAACAGCACTCCCACTCACAGCAACAGCACTCCCACTCACAGCAACAGCACTCCCAGCAACAGCACTCCCACTCCCAGCAACAGCACTCCCACTCCCAGCACCAGCACTCCCACTCGGTGCACCAGCAACATCACTCCCCTGAACAGTACGTTCACTCCGACGCGTACTCGCACGAGTAGCACTCCCACTCCCACCAGCATCACTCTTCCCACGCTTTGCGGGCATACTTCCAGCACTCACAAAAAACAGACAACTAATGTACAGCCAATCACACGAAACACTTCCACATATAAAACAAGACAAAGATGTAAACAAAACAACAATGGACAAAGCTCACCCAATACACAACAAGTCTCTCCGTCAATATGCAAATGTTCAATCAGCCAGCTCTGTGCGTCTCTCTCTCTCTCACTCCCAACAACACAGAGAATGATTAGCAGTACACGTTGCCTTTAAATCTGGCGCGCAATCAAATACATGCTTGTTTCTTGTGTAGATTTTCAAATTGGAGCGGAGCGCTGGGTGACTCAGGATTATGAAAAAGAAAAATAAATACAATAGTGCAGATGGTAATGATATAAAGATATAATAAAATGTTCTCTGTAGTAGTGGTACTCACAGATTGCACTATCAAATATAAGCGTATCAGAGACCCTTCTCTCTCTGATGGGAGCCCTTTAATGGAAATCCCTCAGAGTGGTATGCTGATACTGGAAGCTTGTATTATGGTGGTTCAGTTATCCTCCCAGGGGTATGTAAAAGTGAAAGAGAGAACACACAATAGAGTAGTATAGTCTAAAATTGTATTGGCAGCAATCGATAATCATATGTATAATACACTCACATTTTGTAATAAAATTTGGTTCGTGGGAGAGGACAGCTGTGAATGGAGAACGCCGGTTGTTCCTGGAGCGGAGGAGCCCTTCCGCATACGTCACTGGTACCTTCGTCACGTCCTGTGGTGTCGTAAGTCAGGGCGGAAGAGGCTGCCTGGTGTGTCCGTCTCCTACTGGTTTGCCAGCAGTTGTCTCCCGGTTTCCTCAGCACAATCACCTCCCACAGCGGATCGATTCAACGCGTTTCGCTGTGGCTTCTTCAGGAATCGATTCCTGAAGAAGCCACAGCGAAACGCGTTGAATCGATCCGCTGTGGGAGGTGATTGTGCTGAGGAAACCGGGAGACAACTGCTGGCAAACCAGTAGGAGACGGACACACCAGGCAGCCTCTTCCGCCCTGACTTACGACACCACAGGACGTGACGAAGGTACCAGTGACGTATGCGGAAGGGCTCCTCCGCTCCAGGAACAACCGGCGTTCTCCATTCACAGCTGTCCTCTCCCACGAACCAAATTTTATTACAAAATGTGAGTGTATTATACATATGATTATCGATTGCTGCCAATACAATTTTAGACTATACTACTCTATTGTGTGTTCTCTCTTTCACTTTTACATACCCCTGGGAGGATAACTGAACCACCATAATACAAGCTTCCAGTATCAGCATACCACTCTGAGGGATTTCCATTAAAGGGCTCCCATCAGAGAGAGAAGGGTCTCTGATACGCTTATATTTGATAGTGCAATCTGTGAGTACCACTACTACAGAGAACATTTTATTATATCTTTATATCATTACCATCTGCACTATTGTATTTCTTTTTCTTTTTCATAATCCTGAGTCACCCAGCGCTCCGCTCCAATTTGAAAATCTACACAAGAACCATCTGGACCTGAACAGTCCATCCTAAGGGTGTAGAGCTGCTTTTTTATTCATTGTATTGCACTTTAATATTTATATAATTTTTCTTACACTGGTGAAGGTTACTAAACACAATTTTGTGCACTGATTATTAATTATACATCACTGTCACGTATATTATATAGTTATTTAATTATTCACTTTGAGAAGCGCCCGGTTTTTATTTTTTTCTTGTACATGCTTGTTTCGCCTGATTCAGCAAGATTTGTGATTGGGCAACCTAACAGCACCCCGCCACGGACGCCGATACACCTGTGTGTGATCGGATAATCATCGTGAGAGTGGGCGGATTTGTTTTCTGGTTGATTTTGAATGTATTCGGCACTTACTGCATACGGAGAGGAAAAATCGCCATTAACATGACTAATCGGTAAGCTTGCCGATTTCACTTAATCGACGCTTACTGCATGAGGCCCCTAGTGTCTTTAGATGGGAAATACCATTTAAACCCGCCCATTGGATGCCTAAACCCGTGGGTTTTTTTTAAACTGTTTTTACTGTAAGGCCTGTAGACAAGCATCAAAAGAGAAAATAAACTTCACTTCCAACATCACTAAAAAGAGTTTTAAGACTGATCACTTTATAGACTGTAGGACGACATTTGTCGTCTATCTTCTAGTGTGCCCATGTGGTCTCCAGTATGTGGGCCGGACTTCACTGAGTCTTAGGGTCCGCATACTGGACCACATGGGCAATATTCGCAGAGGCCTCACAACCCATAGTCATCCCCAGGGGATTGAGGCAGTGATAGAGAACTGGAGAGGGGGGGATAGACTCAGACGTCTCTGTCAACGAGAGACGTTCTGGATCTACCAGCTGAAAACATTGGCCCCATATGGCCTTAACGTAGATTTAGACATTGGGGCTTTTATTTAGTCGTTTTAGTTTTCTATTACGTGCACATTTCCCTAGGGCCCCAGCTACTCCTCTCCTTCCCTACTTTGTATTCATTTATTCATCCCATTTCTCGTTTGCTCATCAATGTCATTTATACAGTACGTGATTTTGTACATTTGGTATATCCATTTTTTAACTTTAAGGTGTGTTTTTTTCTTTTTCTTTCCTTTCAGGCTCTCCAATTATTATCTTTCTGAGCTTTTTTAAGACATAATAACGTTTTTTAAGAATGTTTAATTTTAGTTTTAGTATTATGGTGTATTTTAACTTGTACCACTATGTTTTAGCAATTTCCTTGTTCTTGTACATTTTATTCTTTTTGTCCTGGTTGGCCCTTTTTTAATCTGCACTCATTTTTATTGACTATGCTATATGTTAATAAAACAATGAATCATGTCTCCATATATATATTTTGTATGCAAACAAGATCAGTAATTGTGTGAATTGGTGTAGCTGCAGGTGTTTTCAGCCTTATATAAACTATTCATTGCTTTAACACATTATTCACTTTGGCTATATAATTAGTCTCCAGCTTAGGCTAATGCGATTTAAGATTCTCCATATGTCTTAACCAGAGCTATGGGTTAAACCAGTTTAAGCTGCATGCTTAATCAGCTAGATGGATTGTTGGAGGCATAGCCAGTCTCTATTCCTCCCACTTTGAGACAGGTGGGGGTTGTTCCTAATTAGTATGAGGGGCTATATAAGATGTATGGACCCCTCATTGGACATTCTTGAGCCTGATGAAGCCGAAGTCTCGGCGAAACGCGTAGCTCCTACTGACCGTTTGTTTATGTCCCTCGGGAGCCTCCGTAGCAGTCGCTGGCAGCCGCACGTCATTACCACACTCCCCTGTCCTCCGGACGCGGCGGCAGGGACCTTCGTTACAGGGCTTGCCACTCTACTACGGGCGTCGACCTGGGAGTTTGTTGTTATGTGAGTGCATTGTTATTTGTATACCCTACCAATAAATTTATCGATTTGTTGATAACACGTCTGGCTCACCATCTTTATACCATCACATGCGGGAGCTTAGAAAAGACTGACAGAGTGAAGGTCTTCATTGCCAGCCAGCAATCACGGGTCCCCCGCTGTTTGGATTGGGGAAGGATAGACCGATCATCACAGATAACCCTCACTGTACCTGTACTTATACTTGGCCGTGTAAGTATCGTTTGATATTTATATATTATTTCCCCTCCTCCCTCCATTGTACCTGACCTCATTGTAAGTCAGGTATGTGTATTCTATGTGTATAGAACTCTGATTGTTATTGCTCTTTAACCCTTGCTCCCCTTGTTCTTTGTTTTACTGTTTAAAGTGTGTGCAGTAAGAAACAGAAGCAGTTTGAACAAGGAAGCGGTTAAACAAGGTATAGTATATTGCAGTACAGTTTACTGTTAGTACTTATAAACTTCATAGTTGCTAGGATGAGCAGGATTGAAAATTCCACTCAATGCACATCTTGCCACATGTATGTGCACTTGGAGCTGCTGTTCCAAGGAGCATACCGCTGTGAGGTGTGAGCGGGTGGTGTTTTTAGAGTCAGAGATTGCTGACCTGAAGAGGCAACTTGCAACATTGAGGGACATTGGCAATCTTGAAAGGGGTTTAGAGCTCACTGAGCAGGCCCTTGCTTCGACTAGTGGTGCAGATGGTGGTGCTGTTAGTGAGGAGCAGGTAGGTAGCTTGGCTGCTGTTAGTGAGGAGCAGGTAGGTAACTGGGTGACAGAAGGGGAAGCAGGGGCAATAGGGAGAGGCAGGTCGTTTCTGAGCTGAACCATCCCAATAGATTTGCCATGTTGAGTGAAGATATTGGGAATCGGGGCAGAAATGGCAAGGCTAGGGGGGACTAATTCCTCTAGCAGCCAGGGGAATAGATCCTCCAGCACAGAGGGGACTCAGGATGCTCAGATACAAAGAAAGATTGTGGTGGTAGGGGACTCCATTATTAGGATGGTAGATAGGGCAATCTGTTGCCATGACCGCATGAACCGAACAGTTTGTTGTCTCCCGGGTGCTCGGGTTCGGCACATTGCGGATCGGGTAGACAGATTGTTGGGGGGGCAGGGATTGACCCGGCGGTCTAGATACATGTTGGCACCAATGACAAAGTTAGAGAAAGATGGAGGGTCCAAAAAATGATTACAGGGATCTAGGCCAAAAGCTTAAGGCAAGGACCTCCAAGGTAGTATTTTCTGAAATACTACCAGTGCCATGCACTACCACAGGGAGACAGTCTGAGATCAGGGAGGTTAATGCATGGCTAAGAAAGTGGTGCAGGGAGGAGGGGTTTGGGTTTTTAGAGCACTGGGACTCCTTTTCTGAGAGGTGCCATCTATATTCTAGGGACGGATTGCACCTCAATGAAGAGGGATCTTCTGTGCTAGGGGGGAGAATGCTAAAAAGGTTGGAGGAGATTTTAAACTAGGATGGAGGGAGGAGGGGAATGAAACAGATAATGAACTAAATGGAATAGAGGAGGATACAAGGTGTTATGGAGGTAGAATGGGGGCAAGTGCGAGTTTGACAAGCAGCGAGACACCCATAGTAAATACAGATAATACTAGAAAACTTCTCAAGACTAAACCAAGTGGGCGCAGAAAGGAAGGAGCAGATAAGATAATAGTACAGGCTGAAAAAAAAAAAGAACTGTATGACATCATAGGCATTACTGAAACATGGTGGGATGAAACTCATGACTGGACAGTTAATTTAGAGGGTTATTCCCTTTTTCGGAAGGATCGAACAAATAGAAGGGGAGGTGGAGTATGTTTATATGTTAAACCGGATCTAAAACCTATTAGAAGGGATGATGTTTATGAAGGGGATGATGTTTATGAAGGAAATGATGAAAATGTAGAGACTTTGTGGATAGAAATTAGCAGTGGAGGTAAAAGTATAAAGAAAATGTTTGTGGGAATATGCTATAAACCACCAAATATCTGCGAGATTGAGGAAGCTTGTTTGCATAATGGGGGATTTTAATTATCCAGACAGACTGGGGCAATGAGATTAGCATTACAACAAAATGAAACAGGTTTTTGGGGGTGCTTAAAGACAATTATATGACTCAAATTATTGAGGAACCAACCAGGAGAGGGGCAGTACTGGATTTGGTCATATCAAACAATGTAGAAGTAATAACAAATATTCAAGTTCTGGAACATTTGGGTAACAGTGATCATAACATGGGCTCATTTGAAATAAATTATCAAAAAAACAGATTACTTGGGTTCAACAAAGACCTTCAACTTTAGAAAGGCAGATTTTAATAAACTGAGGTCTAATCTACAAGTAATACACTGGGATGATGTTTTTGCAGGGAA
Organism: Ascaphus truei; assembly: GCF_040206685.1. Lineage (NCBI taxonomy): Eukaryota > Metazoa > Chordata > Amphibia > Anura > Ascaphidae > Ascaphus > Ascaphus truei. The sequence goes on from NC_134497.1 coordinate 29,025,660, forward strand.
AAATGTAGAAGATAAATGGGCAGTCTTTAAAACATTGCAAGAAAAGCACACTTATCAGTGTATACCCTTGGGTAATAAGTATAAAAGAATTAAATCAAAACCAATGTGGCTAAATAAACAGGTAGGTGAGGAAATGGACAAGAAGAGGAAGGCGTTTAGATTCTTCAAGTCAGAAGGGACGGAGGCATCGTATCAGAATTATAAGGAATGTAACAAAAATTGCAAAAGGGCAATCAAATTAGCGAAAATGAATAATGAAAAAAGGATTGCAATAGAAAGTAAGGTAAACCCTAAAATGTTCTTTAAGTACCTTAATAACAAAAAAATGAGAAAAGAAAATATAGGACCCTTTCAGTGTGAGATGGGTAGACAGATTATTGGAGATAAGGAAAAAGCAGAGGTATTAAACAAATTCTTTGCCTCTGTGTTTACCAGGGAAAATCAAGTTCAATAGTAGTGCCGCAGGAGGAAGCCACAACCTCCATATTAATGAACAATTGGTTAACTGAGGAAGAAATTCATAAGCGACTTGAAAAAAATTAAAGTAAATAAGGCACCTGGCCCAGATGGCATACATCCACGAGTTCTCAAGGAGTTAAGCTCAGTAATAGCAAAACCATTATATTTAATATTCAAGGACTCCATTTCCACAGGCTCAGTATCACAAGATTAGCGTAAAGCAGATGTGGTGCCTATATTTAAAAAAGGAAGCTAGATCACAACCGGGGAATTACAGACCTGTAAGCCTGACTTCAATAGTGGGGAAACTTCTTGAAGGTTTAATACGGGATAATATTCAGGAATACCCAATGGAAAATAAAATTATTAGTAATAGTCAGCATGGTTTTATGAAGGATAGATCATGCCAAACTAACCTTATTTGTTTCTTTGAGGAGGCAAGTAGGAATTTAGACCAGGGTAATGCAGTTGATGTGGTCTACTTAGATTTTGCAAAGGCTTTTGATACGGTTTCACACAAGAGGTTGGTGTACAAAATAAAGAAAATTGGACCCCGTAATAATACAGGTAAACCCCGTTATAGCGCGACCCGTTATAACGCGGTCTGATCATGACTCTCGAATTGAAAGCCTCCATTTTGCCGCCTTACCTGCATCTCAAATCCTCCATTTTGCCGCCTTACACTCTCCTCTTCCAGCTGTTCTGCCCACATGCTCATCTCTCTCCTCTTCCTGCTGTCCACTTGCTCATCTCTCTGCCTGTCGCGTGCCATGGTTTTTTTCCAAACATTCAATTCAATGCTTTATTGACTTCTAGACACAGACACAATTAAACATTAATACATTTTGTACAAAACACATGCAGGGATTGAACTCTGGACCTTCTGATACCAATGCCTTGCCTCTTACCTCTACACCATAGGACTTGTGTGACAAGACATAACCTATAAATATATTTATCCTCTACATTACATTGCCACAGGGTACATGTCAATGTTAAATCTTAAGTCTATTTCTTGATGTCTATGACATTACACAGCTTCTGTGGTGTAGTGGTAGAACTCTTAACCAACATATGAAAGGGTCCTGGGTTCAATTCCTGTATGAAATGGTATAATTAAGTTTTTTAATAAATTATTGTTTTAATTATATTGTATAATTTATAAATATATAATTATTTATTATTTTTAATTAAGTAATAATTATTTATTAATCAATAATGATGTATTAATAATAATTCGTATTAATAATTCATTATTAATCATTCTTTATGATTAATTATGTATTATTAATAAGTATGATTATTAATTATTATTATTATTAACAGTTAATTAACTAAATAATAATTATTACTAAATACTTAATAATAATTATTTATACTTATTAATAAAATATATTAATACTTAATAATTATTAATAATTAGTAAGTATTAATAATTGTTATTAATAATTAAGTATTAATAAATACTAATTAATACGTAATAATTATTAACACCCAATTGGTAATAATAATTATTAATACTTAATTATTAATAACAATGAATACTTACTAATAATTAATAATTAAGTATTAATACGTTTTATTAATAATTAAGTATTAATAATTATTATTACTAATTGGGTATTAATAATTAGTAGGTATTAGTAATACTTATTAATTAGCAAAAATTATTAATGATAATTAATAATCATACTTATTAATCATAATATAATTAGTAATAATAGTATTATTAATTAATAATTATTCATAATTATTAATATAGAATTATTATTAATACTTAATACATAATTATTAATACATAATTATTACTTAATAAAGAATAATAATAATTATATATTATTTATAAATTATACAATATAATTAAAATAATAATTTATTAAAAAATTTAATTATATTATAACATATCATATCATACAGGAATTGAACCCAGGACCCTTTCATATGTTGGTTATGAGTTCTACCACTACACCACAGAAGATGTGTGATGTCATAGACATCTAGAAATAGATTTAAGATTTAACATTGACATGTACCCTGTGGCAATGTGTTGTAGAGGATAAATATATTTATAGGTTATGTATTGTCACACCAAGCCTATGGTGTAGACTAGAGGTAAGAAGCAAGGCATTGGTATCAGAAGGTCCCGAGTTCAATCCCTGCATGTGTTTTGTACAAAATGTATTAATGTTTAATTGTGTCTGTGTCTGGTAGTCAATAAAGCATTGAATTGAATGTTTGAAAAAAATGGCACGCGACGGCAAGAGAGCAGAGAGATGAGCAGAGCAGAAATATATGATCACGTCGACAGCAGGAAGAGGAGAGCACTGGTAAGGCGGCAAAATGGAGGAGAATTAAATCTGTAATGAGGAGGCTTGATACCGTGAAATTTTAACGCGGTCTTGGGGTTGTGGACCCCAAGGACCGCGTTATAACGGGGTTCAGCTGTCTATGCACGTGGATTGAAAACTGGTTAAAGGACAGACAACAGAGGGTTGTCATAAATTTTTCAGGTTGGGCTAAAGTCGTGAGTGGAGTACCTCAGAGATCGGTACTGGGACCCCTGCTTTTTAACTTGTTTATTAATGACCTTGAGGTTGGCATTGAGAGCAAAGTCTACATCTTTGCTGATGATACTAAATTGTGTAAGGTAATAGAATCAGAGCAGGATGTAATTTCTCTTCAGAAGGACTTGGAGAGACTGGAAACGTGGGCAGGAAAATGGCAGATGAGGTTTAATACAGATAAATGTAAGGTTATGCATTTGGGATGCAAGAATAAAAAGGCGAATTACAAATTAAATGGGAATAAATTGGGGGAATCGTTGATGGAGAAGGATTTAGGAGTGCTTGAAGAAAGCAAGGTTTAGCAATAGTGCCCAAAGTCATGCAGTAGCTGCAAAGGCAAACAAGATCTTATCTTGCATCAAACGGGCAATGGATGGAAGCGAAGTAAACATTATTATGCCCCTTTACAAAGCATTAGTAAGACCTCACCTTGAATATGGAGTACAATTTGGGGCACCAATCCTATGAAAAGACATTATGGAACTAGAGAGAGTCCAAAGAAGAGCCACCAAATTAATAAAGGGGATGGACAATCTAACTTATGAGGAGAGGCTAGCTAAATTAGATTTATTTACATTAGAAAAGAGGCGTCTAAGAGGGGATATGATAACTATATACAAATATATTCGGGGACAATACAAGGAGCTTTCAAAAGAACTATTCATCCCACGGGCAGTACAAAGGACTCGGGCCATCCCTTAAGGTTGGAGGAAAGGAAATTTCACCAGCAACAAAGGAAAGGGTTCTTTACAGTATGCGCAGTTAAAATGTGGAATTCATTATCCATGGAGACTGTGATGGCAGATACAATAGATTTGTTGGACATCTTTTTAGATAGGAAAGGTATACAGGGATATACCAAATAAGTATACATGAGAAATATGTTGATCCAGGGATTAATCCGATTGCCAATTCTTGGAGTCAGGAAGGAATTTATTTTTCCCCGTATGAGACATCATTGGATGATATGACTCTGGGGGGTTTTGTTTGCCTTCCTCTAGATCAATAATTAAGTATAGATAAAGGATAAAGTATCTGTTGTCTAAATTTAGCATAGGTTGAACTTGATGGGCGTACGTCTTTTTTCAACCTCATCTACTATGTAACTAAGTGTTAATTTAAAGTCCTCAAATCTATGCCAGAAAGCTTCTAACAAATCACCCCTTTTGAAGCTTACATCATACTCCCTGTTACCTGGGGTATGTATGAAGGCAAACATGTCAGAGGCCTGAAACCCCATAGATTCCTTCAGAAGGACTTTACCAATAAAGTATTTATCAGGGATTTCCCCAGTACCTTTATATTGCAGTCTCACCACATTTATCCATTTGGCTGTGGGGCTTGGGAATTGAGGGTAACTGCTGGACTCTGGACCGGCACCTCTCCATGCGGACCCCGTGCTCTGCCTGCCTTCTGCTCTCTTTGGTCTCTCTCCAGCTTCTCCAGGGATGCTCCTTTGTGCTGCACCGTCTGTGGCTGGTGGTGGCCTCTGTGCTGCAACTTCTGTGGCTGGTGGTGGCCTTTGGCCTCCGGTGCTGCTGCTGGCTGCTTCCTCTGTGGCAGGAATCTCCTCTGTAGTGTTTTCTCCTGAGGCTGCACAGGTAACAGCTGCAGCTCCTCCCCTTACTCCGTCCCCCGCACTGTGCACAGACTGTGCTTTCTTGGAGCTGTTTTCTGGCTCTTGTGCAGGTTCAGTAATTTCACCACTCTGGCTCCTCTCTGATAGTGCCACTTCTGCATTGTTTGAAGCACTCAGGCTGCTCTGTGATAGTGCCAGTTGATCAATGTTTGCATCACACAGACAGCTCCCAGGTAGTGAGGTCTCACTAATCACACACACACTGTCTGTACCTGGGACTCCATGCTCAGGGATGTGAGCTGCTGTTTCTTGCTTCTCTGCTTTCTCAGGCTCTATTTCTGCTCTGGGTCTCTGGGTCTCGTGTTTGTGAGACCCATCCTGCCCTGGGGAGCAGTATTGGTTCCTGCGAACACTGCTGGGGTTACATACTGCATCATCTTTCCTCTCCTCTCTCAGGAAGATCTCTGGGCCTCTCTCCAGAGAGCTTCTCAGCCCCTGTGCCTGGGGATTGGGGCTCTCAGGTGCCTCATCTGAGGACATACCCGTCGTACCTTCCTCTGGCTCACTGCTCATGTTTTCATCCACTTTTTTGGCTCTGCTCTCTGCTGACTTTTTCTTCTGTTTATTCATTTTACTTAACACTGTCATCATTTTTATCTCTGTTTCTGTAGACAAACTTTTCTTTCCTTTAGCTGCACTTCTCAGCAGTCTTACTCCTTTCACTCCACCTGACGCTGCATCCATGATGGGTCCCAGACCCCACTACCACACACAGCCCCGTCACTGCACCTCCATACTCGCTGTCACTCTCAGCAGAGTCTCACTCTCTACCAGCTTCTTTAACCAGTTTCTTGTAGCTGGGGAGCTCCTCTGTCTACCCTCCTTCTCTGGGGAAAAACAGTCTCACTGTGCCTTGCAGTTTCCAGCCTTTTAAAGCACTTCCTGACTAGTCAGAGCAGGCTGATTATCTTAATTAGTAAGCACCTGAAAAGCCATTCCAAGGAGGATTAACTCTCTGTGCTGCAAAAGTCCTATAGCTGCCCTATTCAGCCCCTAGAGGACAGCGATGGCACCACAAGCCGCGCGGCAAGCAGATCAGCTGTTCTCCCTGTCTCCTGCATCTGAGAACCAGCCTCTGCCTCCGCAGAGGTCGCGCCTCCGTTCCGCAGCCCTCATCGTCCAGCCCTGCTATTTAGTTCCTGCTTTCACCCCCACACTTTGCTGAGCATAGTTCTATGGTTACCTTGCATTTCCACATCTCTGCCTTGCCTTGTGCTTTAACCTCTCGTTGCCTTCTCTCCTGTGTACCCACCCGGCTTGAACTTAGGACCCTTCTCTGGAATTCGACCTCGGCTACCTCCTGACCATCCGCTGCTCTCCAACACTGACCATTCTCCTGGCTCCAACCCTGGACCACAGCACTCGAGCTCATACCTCTCTTCTGGCTCTGACCCATGACCCAGCAAGTATTCTACTATCCCACCTTGTCCAACCCCGACCCGGCATTACAGACGATCCGCCTACCGGGCCTGGCCCGTTGCCGTGGGTGCGTGGTGTCATATCTTCCCACCACAGTACCGGGGTCCGGCCTTGTTTGTGGTGAGGGCAAGCATTACACCCAGCACCCAAAAAAGGGCATTCATCACATGGTACATCCACCAACTCCTTTCATTACCTTAGCGGTTAGCCACTGAGGGAGGTTATTAATGTATTTTAATATTGATGATATATTTATTAATTACTGGGTTACCATTTATCACCACTAGAAACCGATGACTAGTTGACCCTAATGGGTTAATATGTACTGTAATGTATTTCAAGAACTATTTTATCATCTATTCCATGTTGGTTTAGCTCAGGGGTCGTCAAAGCGCGGCTCGCGAGCCACTTGCGGCTCTAAGGGCACGACCGTGCGGCTCTTCTAGGATTTGTGGCGGCAGGTGGATCATGCTGCAGCAAGCGCGAGGGCAGCGGCGGTGAGGAGGATGCCATGCGAGAGCAGGTACATTTTTCCCCATGTTGAATGAATGAATGGTTGCCGGGGGGCGGGACTTAGCATGCCGGCCGGGCCGCAGGGGATTGGCTGCAGGTCAGAGGGTGCCGGGGGCGGGACTTCAGCTTCCTTCTGCAGAGCCCACGTGGTGTGTGCGTGTCTCTCTTCCCGCTCCTGGCTATTCTGTCAGCTGCGCAGTGTCTTCCCCCCCTCTGCCCGCCCGGGCCGGAGTGATAGGAGGTGGGTTTGTGTGCCTTTGCCTCCTGTCCTGACACTCCCTTCCCCCCCCCCCCCCTTTGGTGTGGGGGGAGGCGGGGAGCCGCCTGCTCGTGGCTGCCTCCTGCTCGTGGCTGCCTCTGTCTGTACTCCACTGTGTGTGTGTGTGTGTGTGTGTGTGTGTGTGTGTGTGTGTGTGTGTGTGTGTACCAGTGTGTGTGTGTACCAGTGTGTGTGTGTACCAGTGTGTGTGTGTACCAGTGTGTGTGTGTACCAGTGTGTGTGTGTACCAGTGTGTGTGTGTGTATCAGTGTGTGTGTGTGTGTGTGTGTGTATGTGTGTACCAGTGTGTGTGTGTGTGTGTGTACCTGTGTGTGTGTGTGTGTGTGTGTGTGTGTGTACCAGTGTGTCTGTGTGTGTGTGGGTACCAGTGTGTGTACCAGTGTGTATACCACACAGTGTATGTGTGTACCAGTGTGTGTGTGTGTGTGTACACCAGTGTGTGTGTATGTGTGTGTACCAGTGTGTGTGTGCCTCTCTCCCCCCTCCCTCCATCTCCCCCTCCCCCTCTGTCCCCCTCACTCTCTCTCCCCCTCCCCTCCTCCCCCTCAACCTCCCTCCCCCTCAACCTCCCACCCCCTCAACCTCCCCCTCCTCCCTCCCCATCCCTCTCCTCCTCAGCCTCCCTCTCTCCCACCCACCCTCCCTCTCCCCCTCCGTCTCCCTCTCCGTCTCCCTCTCCGTCTCCCTCTCCGTCTCCCTCTCCGTCTCCCTCTCCGTCTCCCTCTCCCTCTCCCTCTCCCTCTCCGTCTCCCTCTCCGTCTCCCTCTCCCTCTCCCTCTCCCTCTCCCTCTCCGTCTCCCTCTCCGTCTCCCTCTCCCTCTCCCTCTCCCTCTCCCTCTCCCTCTCCGTCTCCCTCTCCGTCTCCCTCTCCCTCTCCGTCTCCCTCTCCGTCTCCCTCACCGTCTCCCTCACCGTCTCCCTCCCCCTCCCCCTCCCCGTCCCCCTCCCCGTCTCCCTCTCCCTCTCCGTCTCCCTCTCCGTCTCCCTCTCCGTCTCCCTCTCCGTCTCCCTCTCCGTCTCCCTCTCCGTCTCCCTCTCCGTCTCCCTCTCCCTCTCCGTCTCCCTCTCCGTCTCCCTCTCCGTCTCCCTCACCGTCTCCCTCACCGTCTCCCTCACCGTCTCCCTCACCGTCTCCCTCCCCCTCCCCCTCCCTGTCTCCCTCTCCGTCTCCCTCACCCTGTCTCCCTCACCCTGTCTCCCTCACCCTGTCTCCCTCACCCTGTCCCCCTCTCACCCTCACCCTCTCCCCCTCACCCTGTCTCCCTCACCCTGTCTCCCTCACCCTGTCTCCCTCACCCTGTCTCCCTCACCCTGTCTCCCTCACCCTGTCTCCCTCACCCTGTCTCCCTCACCCTGTCTCCCTCACCCTCTCCCTGTCTCCCTCACCCTCTCCCTGTCTCCCTCACCCTCTCCCTGTCTCCCTCACCCTCTCCCTGTCTCCCTCACCCTCTCCCTGTCTCCCTCACCCTCTCCCTGTCTCCCTCACCCTCTCCCTGTCTCCCTCACTGTCTCCCTCACCCTATCCCTGTCTCCCTCACCCTCTCCCTGTCTCCCTCACCCTCTCCCTGTCTCCCTCACCCTCTCCCTGTCTCCCTCACCCTCTCCCTGTCTCCCTCTCCCTGTCTCCCTCACCCTGTCTCCCTCACCCTGTCTCCCTCACCCTGTCTCCCTCACCCTGTCTCCCTCACCCTGTCTCCCTCACCCTGTCTCCCTCACCCTGTCTCCCTCACCCTCTCCCTGTCTCCCTCACCCTCTCCCTGTCTCCCTCACCCTCTCCCTGTCTCCCTCACCCTCTCCCTGTCTCCCTCACCCTCTCCCTGTCTCCCTCACCCTCTCCCTGTCTCCCTCACTGTCTCCCTCACCCTATCCCTGTCTCCCTCACCCTCTCCCTGTCTCCCTCACCCTCTCCCTGTCTCCCTCACCCTCTCCCTGTCTCCCTCACCCTGTCTCCCTCACCCTGTCTCCCTCACCCTGTCTCCCTCACCCTGTCTCCCTCACCCTGTCTCCCTCACCCTGTCTCCCTCACCCTGTCTCCCTCACCCTCTCCCTCACCCTCTCCGTCTCCCTCTCCGTCTCCCTCTCCGTCTCCCTCACCCTCTCCGTCTCCCTCACCCTCTCCGTCTCCCTCACCCTCTCCGTCTCCCTCACCCTCTCCGTCTCCCTCACCCTCTCCGTCTCCCTCACCCTCTCCGTCTCCCTCACCCTCTCCCTCACCCTCTCCCTCTCCCTCTCCCTCACCCTCCCCCTCTCTTTCTCCCTAACCCTCTCCCTCCCTGCCTCCCTCAACCTGTCTCCCTCACCCTCTCCCTGTCTCCCTCACCCTCTCCCTGTCTCCCTCACCCTCTCCCAGTCTCCCTCACCCTCTCCCTGTCTCCCTCACCCTCTCCCTGTCTCCCTCACCCTCTCCCTGTCTCCCTCACCCTCTCCCTGTCTCCCTCATCCTCTCCCTGTCTCCCTCACCCTCTCCCTGTCTCCCTCATCCTCTCCCTGTCTCCCTCATCCTCTCCCTGTCTCCCTCACCCTCTCCCTGTCTCCCTCACCCTCTATGTCTTATCTTAACTGCCGTATACCTACACCGAAGTAACTTACCCTACTTTCTTCCAGATCTGACTCAAGTTTCACACGGGAGACATCGGAAGACAGGTAGGGAACACCTCCCCTCCTGTACACTACCTTCAGGGACTGCGGATCAGGTAAGATCCCAGGCAAAATTGCTGCTTTAGAAATTGCGAAGAGAGGGCATCCTGACACTGGTTAATGGGTTCAGAATCATTCACATCTGGCTTTTTTTTGTTGTTTGATTAGTGAGGTCATCACGTACAGACACACACGCACACACGTACACGTGCGCGCGAACACACACACACACGTAACTATGTAACAAGGACTAATGGTAGTAAAGTATAAGTGTACAGGCATATCCCGTTTTACGTACGCCCGCTTTACGTACACTCGCAAGTACGTACATTTATTTTTAGTTGCACCATACCCGTGTACGTACGCGTGCTTCGCGATTACGGACACCAGGGGACGGCGTGCGCATGCGGCGGCGGCATGCGCATGCGGCGGCGGCATGCGCATGCGGCGGCGGCGTGCGCAGCTCAATAATCCCGCAACCTCCTTCATGCTTTTCCCTATGGCGCGCCCGGTCTCCCCGTTCCCTCTGCCCTCCCCCTCCCATCTGTCACCGTTCCCCTTTCCCATCTGTGTCCGTTCCCCCTCCCATCTGTGTCCGTTCCCCCTCCCATCTGTGTCCGTTCCCCCTCCCATCTGTGTCCGTTCCCCCTCCCATCTGTGTCCGTTCCCCCTCCCATCTGTGTCCGTTCCCCCTCCCATCTGTGTCCGTTCCCCCTCCCATCTGTGTCCGTTCCCCCTCCCATCTGTGTCCGTTCCCCCTCCCATCTGTGTCCGTTCCCCCTCCCATCTGTGTCCGTTCCCCCTCCCATCTGTGTCCGTTCCCCCTCCCATCTGTGTCCGTTCCCCCTACCATCTGTCTCCGTTCCCCCTCCCATCTGTCTCCGTTCCCCCTCCCATCTGTCTCCGTTCCCCCTCCCATCTGTCTCCGTTTCCCTTGCACTCCCGCTCTATAAATCAGCAGCTAAACCAGTGATTTCGCCCGCACTCACTGCTCCTGGCTCTGCTTCCCCCCTCCTTCCCCCTCCTCATCCTTCCCTCCTCCTCCTCCCCCCTCCCCCCCCCTCCTCCTCCCCCCTCCTCCTCCCCCCTCCCCTCCTCCTCCTTCCCCCTCCCCTCCTCCTCCTTCCCTCCTCCCCTCCTCCTCCTTCCCTCCTCCTCCCCCCTCCCCCCCCTCTGCATGTGATGTGAACAACGGAGCTACGACGGAGCAACAGTGAGGGGGAGGAGAATATCTTCTGCTGCAATCTTTGCTTGTGTGTGTGTGTCTGAGTGACAATGTGTGTGTGTGTGTGTGTGTGTGTGTGTGTGTGTGTGTGTGTGTGACTGAGTGACAATGTGTGTTTGTGTGTGTGTCTGAGTGACTGTGTGTGTGTGACTGAATGTGTGTGAGTGTGACTGAGTGCGTGAGAGAGAGTGCGTGAGAGAGAGTGCGTGACGGAGTGAGAGAGAGTGCGTGACTGAGTGAGAGAGAGAGAGAGAGAGAGAGAGAGAGAGACTGACTGACTGACTGAGTGAGAGAGACTGCGAGAAGGAGAGAGAGACTGCGAGAAGGAGGGAGAGACTGCAAGAAGGAGGGAGAGACTGCGAGAAGGAGAGAGCTGCTACACAGTACTGACCCGCGTGCGCGCCTCTCACCTCCTTGCTTGCTCCCATTCATTTTATTTGAATAAAGCCTACTGTATTTATTTTGGTTACAAATGCATTATTTACATCAGTTATGCATGTATACTGTATGATGTTTGCAGTACAGTACATGCATTGTAAAGTGGAAAAAAGGGAGTGCTTCACTTTAAGTACATTTTCACTTTACATACATGCTCCGGTCCCATTGCGTATGTTAAAGCGGGGTATGCCTGTACTACAATAAATAAACTGTTATGTAAAAAAAAAAAGTGTCCCGGTTTTTCAATTTCAAGGTCACCCTAGGGGGTGGGGGCAGTCTGATGTGATGGGGGGGTGGGGGGGGAGGGTGTAAGATGATGATGGGGGCCAGCCTGATCTGATGGGGGGAGGCAGTAAGGTGATGGGGGGGGGCAGCCTGATGTGTTGGGGTGGGGGGAGGGTGTAAGATGATGATGGGGGCCAGCCTGATCTGATTGGGTGGGGCGGTAAGGTGATTGGGGGCCAGCCTGATGTGATGGGGGGAATAATGATGGGGGGGACAGCCTGATGTGATGGGGGGGGGGGGTGTAAAAATATATTTATGGCTCTTTGAAAAATTCTAAATCGTTGCGCTACTCATATTTGGCTCTTTAGGACTAAGAGTTTGATGACCCCTGGTTTAGCTCATCTTACCTTTGTATATTATGGTAGAAGTGAGAACTGGTGCTTTAAGAGTTAATTGTATCCATATAACGTCATAAACTTTGTATCAATACCCTGGATACGCCTTTGGATACACAGTATTATTATTTAAATTGTTTATTATTTAGAAAGGATTTTGATCATATATTATTATTGTTTTTTGTAAAATAATTTCTTTGTTATTCAATTTCCGTTCTATTTTTTACTATTTGTCTTTTATTCTTTATTTATTGATCTTTATCTGTGTACCATATTGCTTGTTTTTAATAGTTCTTCTGGCATTTGTTTCATTTGCATAATAGATAACAGTGTGGGAGTTGTTTATATGCTTGCTCTCTAGGTATAGATCTCCTTAAGTGCTCCCTGATACTACTGTATGTATAAGATTGTGCCCCTCCATGCATAGTTTGCATGGCTGGTAGAATTAGGATGACAGCGCGCTTTCACCGATCCATAGACATGGGTTGTTTAAATGAAATGATTCAATAAAGTTGGTTTTGTTCAAATTTGTGAATACGCGCGAAGCTCATTGGTCGGTGACACGTGACGTCACCCACTGACGCGAAAATGTAAACATAAAAATGCTAATTTTAACTGTTGTGATTGACACCTTGATAAAGGGCATGCGAGCCCGAAATGCGTAGGTGCGTTATTTTTGTATCGAGGGTCCTATTTGATCCAATAAAATCTTTCTAATTTTATTAATGTGAGCCTTCTCCTTTGGCAGTGCTCTGCCTTGTTTCTATTTTCCTATGTATATAATAGGCAGTATATTGGCCATTATATACATAGGAAAAACAGGAACTTGAATGGCAGTTTTTACTTGAAAATGTGGTATTATTCCTGTTTTGAATCGGATCTGATGCTTTTAACAGGTCCGATAAAAAGTGCTTTATTTTTGGGCTGCAACGCTGATTCATTGCACGATAATAAGGCACTTTTTTATGGGAGGTTGTGAGTGTACAGGGTTAAAACTCATCTGAGCAGACCAGGAAAACCACACCCCGGCTTGTAGGTTTGCAAGCTGATTGGAAAGGGGAGGTTTAAAAAGCCGGCAGCAAACTTCCCACACTCTCTCTCATTTTGCTCTCAACCTGTGAATGAACAGGCTGCAGGGAGCCTGTCATGGGGATAGCATGAACTGCCTTTTGGATACCAGCGATTAGGTACTGTCCGGTTGTTTTGCAGACGTATGCTATTTAAGTTAAATACTGTTTTGTTACCGAATTGCTGCAACCCCTGATACAGGGAATAAAGAACTTTTGTTACAAGAAAGTGTTGTGTGAGCTCCTTCCTGACCACATCTACAAGGCTGCTCTGTTACAAATGGTGTTAGAAGTGGGATAGCGCCCCTGTGGTCAGTTGAGACAATACACCTGCAGTTTCCAAAATGGAGATGGAAAAACTGATAAAGTATCGGGCTGAAAACCAGGCTGTACAAGAACAGCAATTCCAGGTACTTCTGCAACAACAGGCTGTACAACAGCAGAAAGAGAGTGAGAATCTACAAGGCCGCTCCGTTACAGAGGTAATATGGCATTTTTGGTTACAGCAGCTTGATGTATCCGTTCCTTTGACTCAAATCAGATTTAGTGATTATTAAGTTCTAGTTGACCATGTATGTAGATCTATCACTATTTGTAATTTAACATCAGTAATAAGACAATAGAGATGTAACAACCACGTAACACACATATTCCTGATTACCTTGTGCTGGCGCGTTACTTTTCCACAGCGTACCCTCTTGATACCAAGCTCTTTCCCATATTCATCTCCAAACCAGACCAGGAGCTCTGTGTGTGGGGGGAGGTCTGTGCAGGTTCTGTAGTAGATTTTCCTGTGAGTACTGCAACGCCACAAGGTTCTGTTTCTTCCTCGTTTCTCGCACAATTTACAAACCTAAAATTGGGACAGTTAGTGAGCGTCTCAAAGTAATGTCTATTTTATAAAGGGAGAGCTGAAAAAAGATACAAGTTGTTAATAATGTTTGTTTCTTCTCTACAGTTTGAGGAGAACAGAAGTAATGGAGAGCAATGTATATACGATGGCTCCCTTGTATCTACCCACAGTTTTGATTGGAATGGGAGCCACAGGCCACACCAGTGACTACTGTCTTATTACTTAAAAAATAAATGAAACCACTTATTATTAAAAAGTCCCCGACAAGATGACACAAGTGACACACAGGTGAGTTTTCTTCCGGTGGAACTAAACACAAAGTGGGGGTTGCTGTAACAAGGTGTTGTAGCAGGAATATGTTCGCATTAGCAACCTGAGCTTATAACATGCCCTGGACTGATTTGGAAACTGGACTATGGAAAAAGCCTTGAGCCACAGTGCCGATTAGGTAACAATGTCTGTTTGTGGCTTGAAACTCCCCCCCCGCCCGCCTCCCCCACTGTCATGGCAACACCCTGCCACCCCCCACCTCCCATCGCTTCGGCCAGCTGTGCGCAAACTGGGGGGCGCAAGATTGTTTAGGGGGGGCGCAGGAAGCAGCGGCGATTTTGCCAGGAGCAGAGAAAAAAGCCGTCTGTAGCAGCAATTTTTTCTTTTGGCCATTAGGTGGCGCTACACAGCTACACAGATACACTGCAGCATCTCCTTGCTTCCTGCATCAGCGTGTGTGACATGGGGAGAGGGGGTGAGTGAGACTGGGACATGGGGGGGTGGATGTGAGACTGGGACATGGGGGGGGGGGGGACTGGGACATGGGTGGGGGGGACTGGGACATGGGGGGGGACTGGGACATGGGGAGGGGGACTGGGACATGGGGGAGGGGGACTGGGACATGGGGGGGGGGACTGGGACATGGGGGGGGGGACTGGGACATGGGGAGGGGGACTGGGGACATGGGGAGGGGGGGACTGGGACATGGGGAGGGGGGACTGGGACATGGGGGGGAGTGAGACTGGGACATGGGGGGGAGTGAGACTGGGACATGGGGGGGAGTGAGACTGGGACATGGGAGGGGAGTGAGACTGGACATGGGGGGAGTGAGACTGGGAACATGGGGGGGTGGGAAGTGAGACTGGGACATGGGGGGGGGGAGTGAGACATGACATGGGGGGGGGGGAAAGTGAGACATGACATGGGGGGGGAGTGAGACTGGGACAGTGGGGGGGTGACTGGACATGGGTGGGAGTGAGACTGGGACATGGGGGGGAGTGAGACTGGGACATGGGGGGGAGTGAGACTGGGACATGGGGGGGGAGTGAGACTGGGACATGGGGGGGAGTGAGACTGGGACATGGGGGGGAGTGAGACTGGGACATGGGGGGGAGTGAGACTGGGACATGGGGGGGGGGAGTGAGACTGGGACATGGGGGGGAGTGAGACTGGACATGGGGGGGTGGGAAGTGAGACTGGACATGGGGGGGAAGTGAGAAATGACATGGGGGGAGTGAGACATGACATGGGGGGGGAGTGAGACTGGGACATGGGGGGAGAGTGAGACTGGGACATGGGGGGGGAGTGAGACTGGGACATGGGGGGGGAGTGAGACTGGGACATGGGGGGGGAGTGAGACTGGGACATGGGGGGGTGGGAAGTGAGACTGGGACATGGGGGGGAAGTGAGAATGACATGGGGGGGAGTGAGACATGACATGGGGGGGAGTGAGACTGGACATGGGGGGAGAGTAGAGACTGGGACATGGGGGGGGAGTGAGACTGGGACATGGGGGGTGTGAAGTGAGACTGGGACATGGGGGGGTGTGAAGTGAGACTGGGACATGTGGGGGTGGGAAATGAGACTGGGACATGGGGGGGAAGTGAGACATGACATGGGGGGGGGAGTGAGACATGACATGGGGGGGGAGTGAGACTGGGACATGGGGGGGGAGTGAGACTGGACATGGGGGGGGGAGTGAGACTGGGACATGGAGGGGGGAGTGAGACTGGGACATGGGGGGGTGAGACTGGGACATGGGGGGTGAGACTGGGACATGGGGGGTGAGACTGGGACATGGAGGGGGTGAGACTGGGACATGGAGGGGGTGAGACTGGGACATGGGGGGGTGAGACTGGGACATGGGGGAGGGAGTGTGAGACTGAGACATGGGGAGGGAGTGTGAGACTGAGACATGGGGAGGGAGTTTTGAGACTGAGACATGGGGAGGGGAGCGTGAAACTGGGACATGGGGGGGTGAGCGTGAGACTGGGACATGGGGGGGTGGGACTGGGACATGGGGGGGTGGGACTGGGACATGGGGGGGGTGGGACTGGGACATGGGGGGGTGGGACTGGACATGGGGGGGTGGGACTGGGACATGGAGGGAGGGGGTGTGTGTGACATGAGGGGGGTGAGTGTGTGAGATGGGGAGGGGGGGTGAAAGAGCTACATGAGTAGGCGGTGAAAGAGCTACATGGGGAGGGGGTGAAAGAGAGACATGGGGATGAGAGAGACACTGGAGGGAAGGTGAGAGACATTGGCAGGAGGGAGGGAGACACTGGCAGGAGGGAGAGAGACACACAATGGCTGGAGGGAGAGTGTGACAGAGACACTGGGGGAGGGTGGAGTGACAATGGCTGGAGGGAGAGTGCGAGAGAGACACTGGGGGGAGGGGAGAGACAATGGCTGGAAGGAGAGTGAGACAATGGGGGGAGGAGAAAGAAGAGGGAGACACACAGGGGGAGGGAAAGAGTGGGGGGAGGGAGGGGGAGACACTGAGGGGACGGATAGAGACGTGACTGGAGGGGGAGTGAGAAATACAGGGAGAGGGAGAGAGACTGGAAGAGGGGTGAGAGGTCCTGAGAGGTTCTAATGTGGCGGGAAGAGAGAGATTAATAATACAGCAGAAATTGCGGGACGCTATGAGACAAAATATCATAATATTTATTTTTAAGTGATGTAATTTGTGTTATAAATACTTTTTTTGTACAGACGCGTGGCAGGGAGCGTTACAAAGCTGGTTCGCCCTCATTGGCTGAACCAGCTCTCACTGGTTCACTGGTTCACTATGGCCGTAGGCCCCAGTGCCTGCGCTGCACGCAGAGGATGGTGGCTCGTGCATCCGAATTCCATTGTCTGCAGGGGGGAAAGAAAGGGGGGCGTGATGGGGGCGTGGCCTATCGCTCCGTCGCTAGGTCCAATCTCAATTTTAATGTATTGTGTTCAAAAACTTGGCCCTCACATCAGGCCTCGGCCCCATTGAGGGGGCAGCTCTTGTCCCTGCAGCGCCTCCATAGCGAGCGCTGCAGCAGCCGCCAGCGGGGAACAAGCCTAAGGCTTACATACGGGCAGCAATGGTGCTGAACAAGGCTATGAGAAGACAGGAGTGAGAGGAGAGGTGGCAAAGAGCTGCTGTGATCACATGTTCATTGCCATTTACTTGAGTGGCTGTTAAAGTGCTATTGAGGCTATTGCACTTTAGTGAATCTAGTGTTTGGTAAACAGAGGAGGCAAAGTGGATAAGGAAAAATACCCCCTGCCGATCAGTACCTGGGAGGCAAATAAAGGGTGTGGGAGGAAGGGAGGATACAGAACACAAACAGCAATAGAAACACAGTAAGAGAAACCATGTGAGACGGGTAACTCTTCTCTTTAGGGGATATAAGGGAAATAATTTGACAAGCTGCTTGGGGGATAAATAAAATGAATATTTCTGTTTCTTCAGTAGTTTCAGGAGGTTTTGCAAGGATTTGAAAGACAATAAGGCCGTGCTTAGTGCTGGCGACGGCAACGCGACCGATGACGTCGCCACCCGCGAAAGTTGTAAATTGTTTTTTTTGCGACTGTCGGCAGTGACGTCACTAAGGACGGGCTGCGCAATTTGACAGTCACATGTGGCGACTGTCCTCTAAAAAATCAAATAGAACCGACTACCAATTTTTCCAGACGCAATGTTGCTCCGTCGCCATCTGCGATTACTATAAGCGCTGGTTGACGGAAGTAAATTGTTTTGTTTTAGAGCGTCGACGCAGGCACTATAAGCGCAGCCCAAGTGATGGTAATTGTCACAGAGTAATAGTGCGTGGAGAATATAGATTTGACATTAGCTGCCCAGTAAACTAGGAAAAGTAGTGAAGGTGACAGCAACCACAGTTATCCATAATTTCAACAGCTGCCTCTGGTTAAATAAGGGCTTTGAAAAGTGTGGCCCTGCGTTCCTAAGACGGGGAAAGACTTGTGTGGGGTGAGAGGAAAAGGAGTGCTTAGGATAGCTAGCAAGGAGAAAAGGCTGATTGTACAAACTCGGCGCTACAATAGCGTGCAGTCTACCGGTGATCTGTGGTCCACTTCTGTCAGTTTAACCCTCATTTGAATTCCTATAGTCAGTTGACTTTGCATATTGGTCTCAAGCAAGGCTCTGATTGTCGGTATTTTTATATGCATCGGCGTGATAGAGATATCAAGTATTCAGCGGGAATGCGAAATTGGTTCAGTGATTCATTCCGACGAGTGGCCTGCATATGGAAATTTAAATGCCATTGGTTACAGGCATTTTACGGTGAATCATCAAGAAAATTACATGGATCCAGTGTCGGGGGCAAACACGCAAGGGATTGAAAGGTCATGGTTGGATGCCAAAATACGCATTTTGAAGAAAATGATGGGCGTTCCTAACGAGCTATTTCAATCACACCTTGATCACATTTGCTGGAAAGTGCTAAGAAAGGATGCAGAAGATTTGTTTTTACAATTTCTTAAAGACATACGAAGTGTTTATCGTTACAAACCAATGAGCTATATTGTTGTATAATAAAAACCAATACATACCATATTGTTCCTTTGTTTAGTAGATAAAGTAGACTGCACGCTATAGTAGCACCACAAACTCATATGGGTTTGTAATCTCAGGATTTATTTAAACTGAAGCAGAGTAGGAAAATGGTATTTAAAGGGCAGTCACTTCTAGGAAGAACGTGAACCAACAACAATGGCAGGAAACAATGGCATATTTAATAGGTTCAATGTAGCGAACTGTCATAAAACTCGTTTTGCATACAAAAAAACAACACTTCCATAGAAAACAAAGTAATTATAATGCCCTCATTAGTCAAACACATACATGTTCCTGGAGAAATACAGAACCGGATTTCTTTCACAATACACAAAAGTAAAACAGTTATTTTAACCCTTTGTGTGACGGAGGAGTCACGTGATCGCTACCTTACTGATGACAGCACAGACAGGGAGACCCCCTCCCTTCTATCCCACGTAGTGATAGATCTGTCCTGCCCTGCACAGGAGCACAGAATGTCATCTCCCCTAGGAAAACCAGCAGGATTACTATGACGTAGCTATTACATCATGGGCCCAGACGCGGTGACATAGCAGCTACACAAAAGGACACCCAAAGGGTTAAATGGTAATTTCATCCTCTTTATGGAAGTCGTGTACTCCAAGTGATTTCATGGTTTCCCGCCACTAGGTTGGATTTAAAGCAGCAGTTCAAGCTGCTCTTTAAAAAAAAAACACTGACAAGCCGCGGGGGGCGTTCCTAGAGGCGTCACGGAGCTGGTTCGCTCGCTCACGTGACCCACGTGTCACGCCAAATAATCAGTTTCAACTGATTTCTTGCACAACGCGCACCTCCTCCTGCCTCCGACCGCACGGTCTATGGGCGCGATCATTGCCTTAAGGCAGTCTGATCGCGCCCTGTGCGGGACGCCTCTGCGTGGTCTCCCACACCATGCAGTGGCTGCCCGGCTGTAAACACAGGTGATACTGTTCTGTTCCCTTTGTGTCTGGGATTTGATTTGTGTTCAAGTTCAGGATTTGACAAGTTTTGGAAGACTTGTCTGTCTTGTCCCTAAAGCTGCCATTTCTTCAACCTTGGACTGATCTATTACACTCCTTTGATTGGGAATATATTTCAATGCTTTCATCTTGTTGATATAAGAGTTGCCCATTTATTTTTGGGAGAAGTTATTAAGATCAAACCCACTGTCAGTATTATGTATACACGTGGGGTCTCTGTATTTGGGGTCAGTCACATCCTTCACCTTTAGGTATAGATTTGAGTACACTAGGTACGCTGCCCAACAGGTATTTTTAGGCTAAGCGCTTTGTGCAAGTAAATAGTTATTTTATTGCAGTAAGGTGTATGGTCTGAGGAGAGGACGTGTCTGTCCTGAAACGCCACGTGTTTGCATATACCTGCTCTGATGCTTTGAATACAAAGTAAGTTACTTACAGAAAAGTCTCCTGTGTGCTTCCTCCACCACTTTATTTCATCTTCTCTTACCCGGAAGTGGAGACACTGACTACATCCAGGTCACAGCTCTGTGTCCTACTGCGCATGCTCACACTAAGGGGATCATGGGAGTTGTAGTTTTTAGAGTTCAAAACGGATCACGTGTCACATACTGTGTAGATTAGAAACAAGACAGTAACATTTCCCAGGCACTGTGCTAGGGAAAGATAGTTTCTTCTGCATGTAGATGTGTATACTCCTCCTGGTCCTTAATATATCTCAGTAAAGCTGCTTCATTTGCCAATTGTATATGAGCTTGCATATGTAATATCACTCCAATATAGGGTGCTCTGCCAGCCTAATTTTGATACTAATTCTGATGCACCGTACCACAAACACACACACACACACACACACATTTATATATATATATATATATATATATATATATAACAGTGTTCGACAAATCACCCAAAAATCTACTCGCCCAACCAATAAATCTACTCGCCACCTAGTCCCGCCCCAACCTCCTCCCCTAGTCCCGCCCCCAACTCCGCCCTAGTCCCGCCCCCAACCCCGCTTTAAAATAAAATATATAAATAAAATACATTTAATAAATTCCTAGTCAGAAGAACATTCGTTTTTGACATAAATATATTTATTGTATTACATTAAACTACAATTAGTCGTGTGTGTGCGTGTGTGCGTGTGCGTGTGCGTGTGCGTGTGCGTGTGCGTGTGTGTGTGTGTCAATGTCGGATCTACAAATAAAAGCCAGATGTGAATGACTAGTTTCCTGAACCCCTTAACCAGTGTCTTGACGTCGGCGCTTCACAGAGAGAGAGACAGACACACACACAGAGAGCGGCACACCCACACACACACCCACACACACAGAGAGAGAGAGAGAGACACACACACACAGAGAGAGAAAGACACACACACACACACACACACACACACAGAAAGAGAGACACACAGAGAAAGAGAGAGAATGAGAGACACACACACAGAGAATGAGAGACAGAGAGAGTGCGACAGAGAGCACGAAGAAGAGAGTGCGACAGAGAGCGCGAAGAAGAGAGTGCGACAGAGAGCACGAAGAAGAGAGTGCGACAGAGAGATCAAAGAAGAGAGTGCGACAGAGAGCGCGAAGAAGAGAGTGCGACAGAGAGCGCGAAGAAGAGAGTGCAACAGAGAGCGCGAAGAAGAGAGTGCGACAGAGAGAGCGAAGAAGAGAGTGTGACAGAGAGCGCGAAGAAGAGAGTGCGACAGAGAGAGCGAAGAAGAGAGTGCGACAGAGAGAGCGAAGAAGAGAGTGCGACAGAGAGAGCGAAGAAGAGAGTGCGACAGAGAGAGCGAAGAAGAGAGTGCGACAGAGAGGGAGAGGGTGACAGAGAGAGGGTGAGAGGGAGAGGGTGGGTGACACAGGGAGAGGGTGACACGGAGAGGGAGGGTGACAAGGAGAGGGAGAGGGAGGGTGACAGGGAGAGGGTGACATAGGGAGAGGGTGACACAGGGAGAGGGTGACACAGGGAGAGGGAGGGTGACACAGGGAGAGGGAGGGTGACACAGGGAGAGGGAGGGTGATACAGGGAGAGGGGGAGGGTGACACAGGGAGAGGCGGAGGGTGACAGGGAGGCGGAGGGTGACAGGGAGAGGGTGACACAGGGAGAGGGGAGGGTGACACAGGGAGAGGGGAGGGTGACACAGGGAGAGGGGAGGGTGACACAGGGAGAGGGGAGGGTGACACAGGGAGAGGGAGAGGGGGAGGGTGACAGGGAGAGGGAGAGGGTGGGTGACACAGGGAGAGGGAGAGAGGGTGACACAGGGAGAGGGAGGGTGACACAGGGAGAGGGTGACACAGGGAGAGGGGGAGGGTGACACAGGGAAAGGGGGAGGGTGACACAGGGAAAGGGGGAGGGTGACACAGGGAGAGGGGAGGGTGACACAGGGAGAGGGGAGGGTGACACAGGGAGAGGGGAGGGTGACACAGGGAGAGGGGAGGGTGACACAGGGAGAGGGGAGGGTGACACAGGGAGAGGGGGAGGGTGACAGGGAGAGGGAGAGGGGGATGGTGACAGGGAGAGGGTGGGTGACACAGGGAGAGGGAGAGAGGGTGACACAGGGAGAGGGAGAGAGGGTGACACAGGGAGAGGGAGAGAGGGTGACACGGAGAGGGAGAGAGGGTGACACAGGGAGAGGGAGAGAGGGTAACACAGGGAGAGGGAGAGAGGGTGACACAGGGAGAGGGAGGGTGACACGGGGAGGGTGACACAGGGAGAGGGGGAGGGTGACACAGGGAGAGGGGGAGGGTGACACAGGGAGAGGGGGAGGGTGACACAGGGAGAAGGGGAGGGTGACACAGGGAGAGGGGGAGGGTGACACAGGGAGAGGGAGGATGACACAGGGAGAGGGAGGGTGACACAGGGAGAGGGAGGGTGACACAGGGAGAGGGTGGGTGACACAGGGAGAGGGTGGGTGACACAGGGAGAGGGTGGGTGACACAGGGATAGGGGGGGTGACACAGGGAGAGGGTGGGTGACAGAGGGAGAGGGTGGGTGACACAGGGAGAGGATGGGTGACACAGGGAGAGGGTGACAGGGGGAGATAGTGGGTGACACAGGGAGAGGGAGGGTGACACAGGGAGAGGGAGGGTGACACATGGTGAGGGAGGGTGACACAGGGAGAGGGAGGGTGACACAGGGAGAGCGAGGGTGACACAGGGAGAGCGAGGGTGACACAGGGAGAGCGAGGGTGACACAGGGAGAGGAAGGGTGACACAGGGAGAGGGAGGGTGACACAGGGAGAGGGAGGGTGACACAGGGAGAGGGAGGGTGACACAGGGAGAGGGAGGGTGACACAGGGAGAGGGAGGGTGTCACAGGGAGAGGGAGGGTGACACAGGGAGAGGGAGGGCGACACAGGGAGAGGGAGGGCGACACAGGGAGAGGGAGGGCGACACAGGGAGAGGGAGGGTGACACAGGGAGAGGGTGACAGAGGGAGATGGTGGGTGACACAGGGAGAGGGAGGGTGATACAGGGAGAGGGTGACACAGGGAGAGGGAGAGAGGGTGACACCCTCACAGACACTCACACTCACTCAGACAAACTCACACTCACAGTCTGTCACTCACACACACAAACACTCAAGGCAGGGGGTCGCACAAGGCAGCGGGGCCTCCGCACGGCAGGAGGGCCTCTGCAAGGGGCCGCGCCCCCTACAGAGTGGGACGCCGACGCCGCAGTATTCACTGATAGATGTAGAAGGGCCGGTTAGGGGATTTCCCCTGCTTAGAGCAGGGAGAGGCACCGGTGAGGGGATTTCCCCTGCTTAGAGCAGGGAGAGGCTCCGGTGAGGGGATTTCCCCTGCTTAGAGCAGGGAGAGGCTCCGGTGAGGGGATTTCCCCTGCTTAGAGCAGGGAGAGGCTCCGGTTAGGGGATGTCCCCTGCTTAGAGCAGGGAGAGGCTCCGGTTAGGGGATTTCCCCTGCTTAGAGCAGTGAGAGGCTCCGGTTAGGGGACTTCCCCTGCTAACAACTGAGCTGGCCATCAGGGGTTTCCTTAACAGCTGACAGATCGGCAGACTGTCCGTAGAGCCGGCACATCAACGCCGCGTGGGGTGAGGGGGGGTCAGGAGGCCGGGAGAGTTTGGGGTCACGGAGGCCGGGAGAGATTGGTGTGAGGGGGGGGGGGGGGGGTGGCGGATGGCCCGATGGGGGGGGGGGGGGTGGCGGATGGCCGGATGCGAGGGGGGGCGGATGGCCCGGTGCGAGGGGGGGGGGCGGATGCCCCGGTGCGAGGGGGGAGCGGATGGCCCGATGGGAGGGGTGACAGATGGCCCTGCAGGGGCCTGAGGCAGATAGGCATGGAAGCGGCTGGCTGCCGGAAGCGGGAGGAGTAGAAGCGCTGAGGAGGGAGGCCACTGCTCAGAGAGCCGGAGGCGGAGTAATCTCCCCCAACAACATGAACTCCGGCTTTTTTTTTTTTTCTCCAGCGCGAGCGCGGTAAAAACAGCAGCGCAAGCGCGGGAAATTTAAAAAACACACGTGTGCTGCTTGGGCCAATATTTACTCGCCCGGGGGTTAAATCCACCCGCCCCGTATATATATATATATATATATATATTGTGACAGAAACCAAGGGATGGTAATAAATTCCGTATATAGGGCTCCCAGGATACTAGACAGTTTCTATCCTGTTTGGCCTGGGAGTGCAGCCTTATAATACATACACTCCATCCCACAGTTTGGCAAGCGCTGGAACTGAGGGATGAGAGATCCAGACCAGAGTTTGTCTGCTGCCTGATTTCTGTCACCTGTCATGCTAATTAGGAATCAGGTATGAAAGACTGATTTCCTGTTTGCTCTGGTCTCCCCACAAGAGCCAGGAGGCTGGAAGGCTGCTGAACTACAGAGGGGAGAAGCCTCTTCCCCAAACAGGTTCAATCTTTCTGTTCATTTGTGTAAGACTGCAAAAGTACCGTGTTTTGATGTTGGAAGTGGAAAAGCCACTTCCAACCCTGAGTCAGGGATATCTAAGTTAAGTTATCGCTCAGGTGAGCAGCTTTTGTTTTGATCTGTTTTCTGTTGTATGCACTGTGGCAGTCTCAGTGCCTGGGACTGAATAAACCAGGCATAGCCTGTTTAAAGGAACAGTACGTGACGCCTCATCATTTAACCTACCCTAAAAGACCGTGTTCTAAACAGTCCCGGACAAACGACGGAGCCCCGGAGTAAGCCGTTTGTCACATATGGTGGAGAATGCGGGCAGAACACTAGGGGGTCTGCGGGTTGAAGAACTTTGGAAAAAAAAAAAAAAAAAGTTTTTTTCATCCTCTGCAAACAAGATGGAAGACGTGGTGGGTGCGCTGGTACGCAATGTCGCTGCCCAGAAAGACGCAAATGAAACCCAGCAACAGCTGTTAATAGCCCAGCAAGAAACTAATGCAAACCAGCAGCGGACGAATGCAGCCCAGCAACAGCTGCTAATAGCCCAGCAAGAGATTAATGCCAACCAGCAACAGGCGAATGCAAACCAGCAACAGACGAATGAAGCCCTGCAAAACGCGAATGCAAACCAGCAAGAGACAAACCGCTTGCTGAGAGAGGAGCAACAGCGGTTCGCTCAGGGCTTTCAGCAGGAACTCGAGATCCTGAGGGGGACTATCAGTAACCTTCCACTGGCAGCGGCAGCCCCAGTTCCGAAAATGACCAGGGCAAGCCACTACCTTCAGAAGATGGGACCCTCGGATGATGTGGAAGCCAATCTTCTCACGTTTGAACGCACGGCACAGAGAGAGGGATGGCCAGAAGCTGAGTGGGCTGGTCTAATCGCACCCTTCCTAAGCGGCGAACCCCAGAAGGCTTACTTTGATCTAGAGCCAGCCGAAGCTAACGTCTATGCAAAATTGAAGTTCGAGATCCTCGCCCGCCTCGGCGTAACCACGGCTGTTCGCGCCCAAAGGTTTCACGCATGGTCCTTCACGATGGATAAAGCCACCCGAAGCCAGATGTATGACCTAATCCACCTCGCCCGGAAGTGGCTACAACCCGAGATCAACTCAGCCAGCCACATCGTGGAACGGTTGGTCATGGACCAGTTCTTGAGGAAACTTCCCTCTGCCTTACGCCGTTGGGTCAGTCGGAGTGACCCCCACAATGCGGATGAGCTTGTGGCCCTCGTAGAAAGGTACAATGCAGCAGAAGAGCACCCGCAACCCACAGTCGTGGAGCAACCCCACTACCCGAGGTTCCAGGACTCTTCCAGAGATGGTAAAAGGGTACCGGGGTTAAGGGGCGTTGAAGAGCGGCGACCACCTTCACGCAGCACCAGCAACAGTGGTTCGCACACTAAGGGCAATAGCCAACATGGGGAGCCGGGAAAAGGCTCTAAGTGGGAGACAGACTATGTACCTAAATGTGTAAATTGTCATGAGAGGGGCCACACAGCAAAAATCTGCCCACTAAATGATGAGCCCATGCAATGCAACAGCGTGGAACCTTATTCGCTGTTGTCCCAATGTATGGGCCCTAGCCCAGAGGACCCCTTGAATAACCATCTGTGGGCATTTGTAAAGGTTAATGGTAAGAGGGTTCGGGCACTTCTTGACTCTGGGAGCATGGTCACACTAGTGTCCGAATACCTCTTGCCCATTAAGAAGAAACAGGGAAACAGTTCACAAAGAGTGGCAATTTGTTGTATACATGGGGATAATCATGAATATTCCACTGTTGATGTTTTTTTGAAACAGAGTTTGGTTCTTTAGATTTCAAGGTGGGTATTGTACCCAAACTGGCACATGATGTGTTAATAGGGACCGACTTTCCCCATTTTCTAAAAATGTGGTCCCCCCGCTCAGAATAGCGCCCAGAGTTCAATAGCGGACCATAACGAAGTATTAGAAGAAACAAATCCTTTCCCTTTTTCAGAAATGGAGGTTGACGAGGGGCCCAAATAAGAAGGGGGAAAAGGAGGAAGTGCTGTAAAATTCCCTTCCCCATCACTACTTTGGTAGGGAATACCCCAAATCAAGATGTTGAGCAGACACTTACCACCCCAGAACCGGATAAGACCCTCGCTGACCTAGAGGTCAGTCCTGGGGAGTTTTAAGAAGGCCCAGTGGGAGGGACCCCACATTAGCGGTAGCAAGGGAAATATACGGGACCAGAATAGTACTCCTGGCCAACCAGATAGGTCACTTGCTTACCCCTACTTCGAGGTAGAGAACGACCTAGTATATCGGGTTGATAAAAGGAATCAGTTACAACTAAACAATTGTTGGTACCACGGACATTCCGTAACGTAGTATTACACCTCGCACATAGTCATCCATTGGGGGGACACCTAGGGGTGGAAAAGACAAAAGAAAAGGTTCTCCGAAGCTTCTATTGGCCTGGGGTTCTGGCAGAAATTACGAATTATTGTTCCTCATGCCCAGAATGTCAGATCACCGCCCCGTTCAAGGCGTACCGCAGCCCATTGGTACCCCTTCCCATAATAGAGGTACCATTTGACCGGATTGCTATGGATCTAGTAGGACCCCTAATAAAGTCTGCTAGGGGACATCAGCATATATTGGTAATATTAGATTATGCCACCCGATATCCGGAGGCAGTTCCCCTACGTAGCACCTCAGCTAAAAACATAGCAAAAGAGTTAGTAGTTCTGTTTTCCCGGGTCGGGATTCCTAAAGAGATTCTATCTGACCAGGGGAACACCATTTATGTCCCAAGTAACGAAAGAGCTATGTAAACTCCTAAAAATCAAGCATCTCAGAACCTCAGTCTATCATCCACAAACAGATGGTTTAGTGGAAAGGTTCAATAAAACCTTAAAGAGCATGTTACGGCGGGCGGTTGATAAAGATGGGAAAAACTGGATTGTTTGTTACCGTACCTGTTATTTGCCATTAGGGAAGTTCCCCAATCATCCACAGGCTTCTCCCCGTTTGAACTATTGTATGGCCGACACCCAAGGGGCTTACTGGATATAGCCAAAGAGACTTGGGAACACGAGGTTACCCCTTACAGAAGTGTAATAGAGCATGTTGCCCAGATGCAGGACCGCATTGCTGCAGTCCTACCCATAGTGAGGGAACACATGGAGAAAGCTCAAGAAGCACAGAGGAATACATATAATAAGGGTGCTAGGGTCAGAATTTTTTCTCCAGGTGATAGGGGTACTAGTTCTGGTTCCCACCGTGGAGAGTAAATTCCTTGCTAAATGGCATGGGCCATATGAGGTCTTGAAAGAGTGGGAGAAGTAAATTATAAGGTAAGACAGCCAGGTAGGAGGAAACCTGAGCAAATTTACCATATAAACCTACTCAAGCCCTGGAAAGATAGAGAAGTCTTGTTAACCCTAGTACCCCCAGGTCCGTCAGAGAATCAAGAAACTGACCCAGAGGTTAGCATAGCTGAAACCCTGTCTGTTCATCAGAAACGAGAGGTTCAGAATTTAGTGAAAAGAAACAAAGAAATCTTCTCTATACGGCCAGTAGAACTAGCGTAATTGAACATGACCTAGTCTCTGAACCAGGGGTCCGAGTTAACCTTAAACCGTACCGAATCCAGAGGCCAAAAGAAAGGCTATAAGTTTAGAGGTTAAAAAAATGCTAAAACTAGGGTGTAATTGAGGAATCCCAAAGTGGGTGGAACAGCCCTATAGTCTTAGTCCCAAAGCCAGATGGTACAACAAGGTTTTGTAATGACTACCGGAAACTAAACGCGGTGTCAAAATTTGATACTTATCCTATGCCCAGGGTAGATGAACTTGTAGAGAGACTGGGCAAAGCCCGATATCTCACAACCCTAGACCTAACAAAAGGGTACTGGCAGGTTCCCCTCACAGAAAGGGCAAAAGAAAAGACAGCCTTCTC
Organism: Ascaphus truei; assembly: GCF_040206685.1. Classification (NCBI taxonomy): domain Eukaryota; kingdom Metazoa; phylum Chordata; class Amphibia; order Anura; family Ascaphidae; genus Ascaphus; species Ascaphus truei. Next base: position 29,053,994 of record NC_134497.1, read on the forward strand.
AACCCCAGACGGCCTCTTTCAGTATAAGGTGTTGCCTTTTGGCTTACATGGAGCTCCCGCCACATTCCAAAGAATGATGGATAAAATTTTAAAAACCACATGCTCGGTATGCTGCCGCCTACCTGGATGATGTGGTAATCCATAGTGAAGATTGGCAATCCCACCTTCCAAAGGTCCAAGCTGTGCTTGACGCAGTCCGGTCTGCTGGACTAACTGCTAACCCGCTAAATGCACTATTGGTCTGGAGGAGGCCAAGTATCTGGGGATATTCTATTGGCAGAGGTTTACTCAAACCCCAAACACTCAAAGTGGAGGCGATACAAAATTGGCCAAGGGCCAGTTACAAAAAAACAAGTAAGGACCTTTTTGGGGTTAATTGGGTACTATAGAAGGTTTATTCCCAATTTTGCAACTAAGGCAACCCCACTAACTGACCTCACAAAAGCAAGAGGACCGCTAATGGTAAAGTGGTCCCCCGAAACCGAACAGGCCTTTAGAAGCCTGAAAGAAGCTCTCTGTGCCCAACCAGTGTTGGTCACACCTGACTTCTCCAAAGAGTTCGTAGTCCAAACCGACGCATCTGAGGTAGGGCTGGGGGCGGTACTCTCCCAGGAGTCTCAAGGTGAGGAGCACCCCATCCTTTATTTAAGTAGGAAACTAAATCCCCAGGAGAAAAATTACTCCATAGTAGAGAAAGAGTGTCTCGCAATAAAGTGGGCTGTAGAGACGCTCAAATACTACCTGTTGGGAGAGAAAATTCCGGTTGGTCACAGATCATGCACCCCTTACCTGGATGTGTCAAAACAGGGAAAAGAATGCTAGAGTGACCAGGTGGTTCCTAAGCCTACAACCCTTTAAATTTTCTGTGGAACACAGGTCAGGGCACAAACATGGCAATGCTGACGGGTTGTCAAGGATGCACTCCTAATATCCATGGTCGCTCATCCCTCGAGGTCTGAGCTGGGGGGGAGGATATGTGACAGAAACCAAGGGATGGTAATAAATTCCGTATATAGGGCTCCCAGGATACTAGACAGTTTCTATCCTGTTTGGCCTGGGAGTGCAGCCTTATAATACATACACTCCATCCCACAGTTTGGCAAGCGCTGAACTGAGGGATGAGAGATCCAGACCAGAGTTTGTCTGCTGCCTGATTTCTGTCACCTGTCATGCTAATTAGGAATCAGGTATGAAAGACTGATTTCCTGTTTGCTCTGGTCTCCCCACAAGAGCCAGGAGGCTGGAAGGCTGCTGAACTACAGAGGGGAGAAGCCTCTTCCCCAACAGGTTCAATCTTTCTGTTCATTTGTGTAAGACTGCAAAAGTACCGTGTTTTGATGTTGGAAGTGGAAAAGCCACTTCCAACCCTGAGTCAGGGATATCTAAGTTAAGTTATCGCTCAGGTGAGCAGCTTTTGTTTTGATCTGTTTTCTGTTGTATGCACTGTGGCAGTCTCAGTGCCTGGGACTGAATAAACCAGGCATAGCCTGTTTAAAGGAACAGTACGTGACGCCTCATCATTTAACCTACCCTAAAGGACCGTGTTCTAAACAGTCCCGGACAAACGACGGAGCCCCGGAGTAAGCCGTTTGTCACAATATAATGATATATATATATATATACAGTGTTCGACAACCTATACATTTGCTCGCCCCGGGCGAGTGGATTTAACCCCCGGGCGAGTAAATATTGGCCCAAGCAGCACACGTTTGGTACTAGGTGGTGAGTAGATTTTTTTGTGTGGCGAGTAGATTTTTTGGTGATTTGTCAACCACTGTGTATATATATATATATATATATATATATATATATATTATATATATATATATATATATATATATATATATACACTAGCTGAGAGCCCCGGCGTTGCCCGGGATGTTTGTGGTATGGGGGTGCATTTGGGTGGGGAGTGGTCCACGCGGCCCATGTGCGGTGGTAGTGCTGCTGTGGCTGTACTTATGGTCATTGTATCGGTGTGCTGATTTGGGAGGGTTTGGTGCTGATGTGGGGGTGCGGATGTGGGTGTGCCGATGGGGGAGGTGCAAAGGTGGCGATGTGTGAGTGCTGATGGTGTTGATGGGGGCTGGGAATGGCGGGGAGCCGAGAATGCCAGTGTGCTAGGGGGGCATGGGATACCGGTGTGCTGATGTGGTGGTGCTGGGGATAGTGTGTGTGTGTGTGTGTGTATACATTGTGTGTGTGTGTGTGTGTGTGTGTGTGTGTGTGTGTGTGTGTGTGTGTGTGTGTGTGTGTTGTGTGTGTGTGTGTGTGTGTGTGTGTGTGTGTGCGTGCGTGCGTTCGTGTGTGTGTGTGTGTGTGTGTGTGTGTGTGTGTGTACGTGTGTGTGTGTGTGTGTGTATACATGTGTGTGTGTATACATGTGTGTGTGTATACATGTGTGTGTGTATACATGTTTGTGTGTATACATTGTATGTGTGTGTGTGTGTATACATGTGTGGGTATGTGTACGTGTGTGTGTATACATGTGTGTGTGTATACACGTGTGTGTGTATACACGTGTGTGTGTGTATACACGTGTGTGTGTATACACGTGTGTGTGTATACATTGTGTGTGGGAAGGGGGGGGGAGGAGGTGGGAAGGGGGGGAGGAGGTGGGAAGGGGGGGGAGGAGGTGGGAAGGAGGTGGGGGGGGGAGGAGGTGGGAAGGGGGGGAGGGAGGTGGGAAGGGGGGGGAGGAGGTGGGAAGGGGGGGGGAGGAGGTGGGAAGGGGGGGGGGGGAGGTGGGAAGGGGGGGGGGGAGGAGGTGGGAAGGGGGGTTTTGTGGTGGGAAGGGGGGGGAGGTGGTGGGAAGGGGGGGGAGGTGGTGGAAGGGGGGGGGAGGAGGTGGTGGGAAGGGGGGGGGGAGGAGGTGGGAAGAGGGGGGGAGGAGCGTGGGAAGGGGGGGGAGGAGGTGGGAAGGGGGGAGGTGGGGGGAGGTGGTGGGAAGGGGGGAGGTGGTGGGAAGGGGGGGGAGGTGGTGGGAAGGGGGGGAGGTGGTGGGAAGGGGGGGGGAGGCTGGTGGGGAAGGGGGGGAGGTGGTGGGATGGGGGGGGAGGTGGTGTGAAGGGGGGGGAGGTGGTGTGAAGGGGGGGGGAGGTGGTGTGAAGGTGGGGGGAGGTGGTGTGAAGGTGGGGGGAGGTGGTGTGAAGGTGGGGGAGGTGGTGTGAAGGTGGGGAGGTGGTGGGAGGTTGTAAGGGGGGGAGTGAAGGGAAGGTGAAGGGGGGTGAAGGTGGGGGTGGAGGGAGGTGGAGGGGAGGTGAAGGTGGGGGTGGAGGGAGGTGAAGGGGGGAGGGGAGGTGAAGGGGAGGTGAGGGGGTGGGTGGAGGGTGGTGAAGGGGGGGTGGAGGGGAGGTGAAGGGGGAGGTGAGGGGGGTGGAGGGGAGGTGAAGGGGGGGTGGAGGGAGGTGAGGGGGGGCTGGCAGGGGAGGTGAAGGGGGGGTGGAGGGAGGTGAAGGGGGAGGGTGAGGGGGGGGGGTGGAGGGGAGGTGAAGGGGGGGGTGGATGGGGAGGTGAGGGGGGGGTGGAGGGGAGGTGAGGGGGGGGTGGAGGGGAGGTGAAGGGGGGGTGGAGGGGAGGTGAAGGGGGGGGGGGGAGTGGAGCGGGAGGGTGAAGGGGGGGTGGAGGGGAGGTGGAGGGGGGAAGGGGGGTGGAGGGGGGAGGAGGGGGAAGAGGGGGGAGGTGGAGGGGGGAAGGGGGGGGTGGAGGGGGGAGGGGGGGAGGGGGGGAGGGGGGAAGAGGGGGGAGGTGGTGGGGTGGAGGGGAGGTGAAGGTGGGGGTGGAGGGGGAGGTGAAGGGGGGTGGAGGGGAGGTGAAGGGGAGGTGAAGGAGGGGGGTGGAGGGGGAGGTGAAGGGGGGGGGGGTGGAGGGGAGGTGAAGGGGAGGGGAGGGGGGGTGGAGGGGAGGTGGAGGGGGGAAGGGGGGTGGAGGGGGGGAAGGGGGGGGGAGGAGGGGGGAAGAGGTGGGAGGTGGAGGGGGGAAGGGGGTGGAGGGGGGAAGGGGGGGAGGAGGGGGAAGAGGGGGGAGGTGGTGGGGTGGAGGGAGGTGAAGGTGGGGTGGAGGGGAGGTGAAGGGGGGTGGAGGAGAGGTGAAGGGGGGGGTTGAGGGGAGGTGAAGGGGGGGTGAAGGGGGGGTGGAGGGGGGTGAAGGGGGGGTGGAGGGAGGTGAAGGGGGGGTGAAGGGGGGGTGGAAGGGGAGGGTGGAGGGGGGGTGATGGGGGAGGTGGAGGGGGGTGGGAAGGGGGGTGGAGGGAGGGTGGAGGGGGGTGAAGGGAGGTGGAGGTGGAAGGGAGGGGAAGTGAGGGGTGGGTGAGGGGAGGTGAAGGGGGGGTGAAGGGGGGGTGGAGGGGAGGTGAAGGGGGGGTGAAGGGGAGGTGGAGGGGGGGGTGGAGGGGAGGTGAAGGGGGGTGAAGGGGGGGTGGAGGGGTGGTGAAGGGGGGGTGAAGGGGGGTGAGGGGAGGTGGAGGGGGGGTTGAAGGGGGGTGGGAGGGGAGGTGAAGGGGGGGGGGGTGAAGGGGGGGTGGAGGGGGGGTGGAGGGGAGGTGAAGGGGGGGTGAAGGGGAGGTGGAGGGGGGGTGAAGGGGAGGTGGAGGGGGGGTGAAGGGGAGGTGGAGGGGGGGTGGAGGGGGGTGATGGAGGTGGAGGTGGAAGGAGGGAAGTCGAGGGGTGGGTGAGGGGAGAGTGAAGGGGGGGTGGAGGGGAGGTGAAGGGGGGGGAAGGGGGGGTGGAGGGGAGGTGAAGGGGGGGTGGAGGGGGGGTGAAGGGAGGTGGAGGGAGGTGAAGGGGGGGTGAAGGGGTGGTGAAGGGGGGGTGGAGGGGAGGTGAAGGGCCGGGGTGAAGGGGAGGGTGGAGGGGGGGGTGAAGGGGAGGTGGAGGGGGGGTGAGGGGGGGCTGGAGGGGGGTGAAGGGAGGTGGAGGTGGAAGGGAGGGGAAGTGAGGGGTGGGTGAGGGGAGGGTGAAGGGGGGTGAGGGTAGGTGAAGGGTGCCGCTCAGTCACCCGTCCGGCTGCTCACTCACCCGTCCGGCAGCTCCCTCACCCGTCCGGCCGCTCACTCACCCGTCCGGCAGCTCCCTCACCGTCCGGGCAGCTCCCTCACCCGTCCGGCAGCTCCCTCACCCGTGTTGTGGCCGCCTCCCCCGCTGTGTCCCGGGCGCTCGCTCCCCCACTGACTGTAGCGGCGCCTGGTGGTGAGGTAGGGTGAAGGGGATGGCGCGCAGTGAGGGGGGTGAGGGAGGAGGGGGGGAGGGTGAGGGGGGTGTGAGGGTTGGGTGATAGGGGAGTGAGGGGAGTGAGGTGAGCAAGGCCGCTCACTCACTCGTCCGGCCCGCTCCCTGAGGCAGAGGCCCGCGCTTCCCCTCTCCGGGTAGCGTCGCACGTGAGGGGGAGAGCAGGAGGCCCGGGCCCGCGCTCTCCTCTCTCCGGGAGCGGCGCACGTGAGGGGGGAGAGGAGGCTGGAGTTTGCTGCTCTCCGCGGCGCACGGGTGAGGGTGATGGTGCGGCTGGGGATGTTGCGGAGCGTGGGGATTTGGGTGAGGTGGGAGGGGGGAAGAGACGTGAGGGGCACCGGCGAGAGGAGGCGTGTGATGTGTGTGTGTGTGTGTGTCGTGTGTGTGTGTGTGTGTGTGTGGTGTGTGGTCGTGTGTGTGGGTGTGTGTGTGTGTGTGTCGTGTGTGTGTGTTTTTTATTTATTTTTGTTTGGCC
>NC_134497.1:29059893-29089893 GCF_040206685.1 Ascaphus truei
AATCATCCTGGAAATCGGATATGAAACATCTCAGGTACTTCTCCAGGGATTGATTGATTCTCTCCGTTTGTCCATTGGACTGAGGATGATAGGCGGAAGAGAAAGAAGAAGAGATGCCAAATCTCTTCGTGAAAGCTCTTCAAAATTTGGATACGAACTGAGAACCTCTGTCAGAAACAATGGACGAAGGGATCCCATGAATCCGGAAAATCTGCTCCGTAAAGATATCAGCAAGGGCGGGGAAGGTGGGTAATCCTTTAAGTGGAATGAAATGGGACATCTTCGAGAACCTGTCCACGACCACCAAGATAGTGTTCATTCCTCTGGACCTGGGCAACTCCACGATGAAGTCCATCGAAATGTGGGACCAGGGGCGGTCGGGAACTGGAAGGGCTAACAGAAAACCCTGAGGCTTTTGACGGAGAGTCTTGCTTTGAGTGCACGTGGGGCAGGCGCGGGTAAACTCCAGAATATCTTGAGACATCCTTGGCCACCAGAAATTCCGACGAATGAGATCAGTAGTCTTCTTAAAACCTGGATGACCTGCAGATTTAGAGGAGTGACCCCAAGACAGGACCTCTGGAACAAATTTGGAAGGTATAAAGAGTTTGTTGTCGGGAACGACCAAGTCCTTGGGAATGCGTCTCTGGGAGTGCAAAATCTTGTCAAGATTCTTGAAAGAAGACGTGGCGAGAATCCTCTCGTGCGGAAGGATAGTCTCCAAAGATTCCTCTGGCCTCTCTTCAGAAGTATACGGGAGAGTGCGTCTGCCTTTACGTTCTTGGTCCAGGGGATATAGGAAAGGTGAAAATCGAATCGAGAAAAAAAAAAAGAGCCCAACGAGCCTGTCGTGGACCAAGGTGTCGAGCGTTCTCTATGTAAAGAAGGTTCTTGTGGTCCATGAGAATAGTAAACGGCTCTTTCGACCCCTCCAGCAGGTGTCTCCACTCTTGAAGAGCCATCTTCACGGCCAGAAGTTCCCTGTTACCCACGTCATAGTTCCTCTCGGCAGACGAGAATATCTTGGAAAAATATGCACAGGGATGTAACTTATCTTGGAGCGTGGATCTCTGAGAAAGAACGGCACCAGCGCCGCAATCAGAAGCGTCGACCTCCAGGACGAAGGGAAGTTCAATGTTGTAATGACGGAGAATAGGTGCGGATATAAAGGCCTCCTTGAGTGTCTCGAAGGCGGAGATGGCCTCGGATGACCAAGCAGAAGGATCAGCTCCTTTTTTGGTGTGCAGTAAGGGGTGCCACAATGGTGGAAAAACTCTGTATAAACTTACGATAATAATTTGCGAACCCTAAAAAACGTTGTATGGCCTTGAGAAAGTTGGGTCTTGGCCATTCAGTGACTGCTTGAAGTTTACCGGAGTCCATCATAAACCCCTCATCGGAAATGATGTACCCCAGGAACGGAGTAGAGGTCTGATGAAAGGTGCTCTTCTCCAGTTTGGCGTACAAATGGTGTTCACGGAGACGGGAAAGGACGTAGGAGGTGTGGCGTATATGGTCCTGGAGATCTTTGGAAAAAATCAGGATATCATCCAAGTATACAATAACAAAAATATTGAGTACCTTATGAAAGACGTCGTTGATGAAATCCTGGAAGACAGCGGGAGCATTACATAAGCCGAAAGGCATTACCAGATATTCGTAGTGTCCACTACGCGTGTTGAAGGCCGTCTTCCATTCATCCCCCTTCCTGATGCGCACCAGGTTATAGGCACCACGTAGATCCAACTTGGAAAAAATCTTGGCCCCCTGTAATTTATCGAACAGTTCGGTAATAAGGGGAAGGGGGTAACGATTTTTATTAGTTATGTGGTTTAAACCCCTGTAGTCGATGCAAGGCCTCAACGACCCGTCCTTTTTCTTGACGAAGAAAAACTCAGCCCCTGCTGGGGAATTGGAGTGACTAATAAAGCCTTTCTTGAGATTCTCCTGGATATATTCATCCACAGCGTGAGATTCTGGTAATGACAAGGGGTAGGTCTTGGACTTGGGTAGGGAGTAACCTGGAACTAGATCGATCGGACAATCGTAAGTCCTGTGTGGCGGCAAGAGGTCTGACTGTACCTTATTGAAAACGTCCCGGAATTGATGGTAAACGGAAGGTAGAATAACTTCGGGATCAGAGGTATTGGCCAGCAGTTGATGAGTCTCGCCTGACCTCGGCCTCCAGGAAATGGGAGCAGAGGAAGTCCAGTCAATGAGAGGATTGTTAAGCTGTAGCCAAGGAAGACCAAGGGTGATGGGTATCCCAGGAGCGTGAATGGCATAGAGAACTAAGATCTCCTTGTGCAGATGTGAGGACAGAAGCAAGGGAGCCGTCTCTAAGGAGATGTGGGCTGGGGTAAGAGGACGTCCATCGATACCGACGAGCGCGATGGGAACCTTCTTTCTCACGAGTGGTATGCGGTTTAACCTGGCGAATTCAAGATCCACAAAGTTTCCTCCAGCTCCTGAGTCAATGAAAGCGGTGGTAGAAGTCTTGAACTTATCGCCTGAAAGGGAGACTGGAAATGTAAGTTTCTTAGGGAGTTCACCTTTAGAAAGGGGACGTGGAGACATTACACCCAGAGAGAGCCCCTCTGTACTCACTGGGTGTTCCCATTTCCCGGACGCAGTGGACACTCCCGAACCAGATGTTCCATGGATCCGCAGTAGAAACACAATCCCCCGGCGTGGGGGAACTGCCGTATCGGTGTGCGGATGCATTGTACCCCCAATTGCATTTGCTCTGGCAACTCCAGTGCAGGACAAAGAGGTATGGTAGCACTTGGGGGAGCAGGAGTGTTGCTTGGAGTACTGGAGAACGGAACTTGAAAGTTATGGAAGTGAGTGCGCTGACGCTCAGAGCGGCGTACCTGGATACGTTGATCCACTCGGACAGCCAAATCAATGAGGACCTCCAATTGATCCGGCCTGGATTGGCAAGAGTATTCGTCCTTGATGGGATCTGCCAGGCCTTGCCAGAATACGGAATCGAGAGCCTCTTGTCCACAGTTAGTCTCGGCTGCTAGAGTCCGGAATTCCACAACATACTGCGTCACCATTCGCCGTCCCTGAGTGATCTGGAGAAGAGAAACAGATGCCATCTCCCGACGAGCGGGAGAATCGAATACTCGTTGAAACTCGGTTTTAAATGCTGGGTAATCTTGGGTAAGGTCAGAACGTCGCTCCCAAACCGGGGAAGCCCAAGCCAGGGCGCTGCCAGTGAGGAGGTTATACAGTAAATGTAGGCTACCTTCTTGCGATCAGTATTGTAGAAATGGGGGGCCATTTCAAACTGCTCCTCACACTATAAATACAAAGAATGTCCCCGGTGCAAATATGATGATGATGATGATGATGATGATTACAGTACCATATCAAAAGACAGTCCTGGTTGAATTGACAGTCCTGATAGTGGATTGTTGCACCAAAAAATGATGAGGTGAATTTTGTTCCAGGTGTAGTTCCCAGGTAATGTCTGCAATTACAGATAAAGACAAAAACACACCATTGTGCAGTATATAAACAGTATATAAACTCAGACACCCCAACCAGGAGAAGAATATCCCCACTTACAAGATAAACTTTTGTTGATTCAGGGGAGAGAATCTGTTCCAGGCTCTTTTCCTTCACCTTGATGTCCACGGACCCCCCGTGGTTCCCAAGACGGCTCTCTTCACCTTAATCTGCGTCCTTCCAGGGGCAGCATGCACAGCAACAGCCGTGGTTGGAGAGAAATTGAAAAAAAAAATAGTGTACTCCGCATAAAACTTTATTGAACAATACTAAAAAGCAGCAAAGTTCACACTCACATTGTGTGAGGGCAAACGTGCCACTCAAGGATGCCGTCCGCAGCTTGTAACGAGTCGGTGGTGATGATGTCCACGAGGTCGCGCGCCGACCGATGACATCAGTGGCGCAGCGCCCGGAGTGCTCCCAACACCACAAGGTACACCGCTGGTGATGGCTAACGACGTGCACTGTACTAGGCTGCACCTGTATTTACATTCCAAATCACATGTTTGGTGTAATCACTTGTATTTACTTTATTCACTTGGATCAAGCGCTGATAGAGAGTTTTTTAGTTAGTTTGTATTTCACATTTGTCTGCACCTCACACTGGTTTAGGAAACCCCTACAATCTTGCGGTTCACCTGCATAAGGCTTGGGGGGAGGAATCCTTACATCTGAGCTGCTAACTGCGCTTGTGGAGTGGGGGCTTAAATCTGGCGGGGTCGCGGTCGGTACCCTGTCTGAGAGTACTGCGACCTGGCATGTAAGTGTCACAATTTGATCCGCCATGGCCTGGTTTTGCTGAAGCAGATTGGAGAGAAACTGTTGAAGTTCGGTCTGGTCTGCGTCTTGTGGGCTCGACATAATGTTACGCCGGTGCTGCCCGCAGACCAGACCCGTCCCCTGAGCTGAAGGGGGAAGTGGTAATACATGCACCCGCAGCAAAGGGAGCGTGTCCGGAGTGTGGTATGAAGCGTTGCCAGGCCAGGTGTAGTAAGGTAGAAAATACTTGCCGGAACCGGTTGTAGAGATAGAGTGAAGGATGCCTCGGCGAAGTCAGAGAGTGGAGAGTGGAGATAGGTCGTTGTCCAAGCCGTGTTCAAGGGGTTACCAGAGTGAGCGTTGTCCAAGGAGTGCCGAGATCGAGAGCCAGAGGGGTTAGTCGTACGCGCTGCGTCAGACCCTGTGAAAACACTGAGAGAATCCAGAAGTACTTCCATACAGAGACTATGTCGAGCAAAGACTGAGAGCAGAGAGGAGCTAGATAAAGCAGGAAGGTCCAATTAGGAATGGAGGCGGGACAGGAAGAGCTACAGGGAGACACTGAAGATTGGTGCAGGCATAACAGGCCAGGTGAGTCTTGTTGGTAACCTGAGTATGCCCGTGCAGTGTGCGGGGGCGGAGCCTGAGGTCCGGCGGACGGGAAGAAGAGTGTGCAGACTGAGCGTGCTCCGTAACTCGTGTACGTGCGTGAACCGAGCCAGCGGATGGTGCAGGTGTGCATGCAGGAGGGCGTGGGCGCACCCGGCGCTGAGCAGAGGAATCGACGAGGGGAGTGATCCCGCGACGGCGGCAGGGGCGAGGAGCCGTGGAGGCCGGTAAGGCAGGTTTGTTTTGTGTGTCCAGGGGCTCCCTGCGGGAACGGGGTGCTCTGTGTGGGGAGCGTGGAGAACGCCGATACCTGACATTTAACAAAGTGCACCAACACCGGTCAACAGGCGCTGATCCCGCCTTAGGGAACACTCTTTGGGGACACTAAGTGAAGTGGCCAAAGGACTGAGCCTATATACAATTACAGTACATGGACACGGTGTGGGGGCACCCGGTGACGGGACATTGACATTACTCCTTAAGAGAGAGTGGCCGAGCCACTAGCGTTATAAGTATAAGTTATGATGTGATATGTGTTGTTGCCATATAGTGTGATAAGGGTTCCCTTATGCGGTGCAGTAAACAGTTTAATTCATATGTGCATTGCTATTGTTCTTGCCCAGGGGAATCTTACTCGACGGGGATCCTGGGTAAGTGGAGGCACTCCCATTAAGATAAGTGTTACCCCAGGCTCCCAGCTAGCGGAGGCTCAGATCTCCTGGAGCCACAGGTGTGTGTATGCAGTACCCGTAGTCACTCTAGAGCAGGCCTGCACAACACACGGCCCGCAGGCTGCATGCGGCCCGCCGGCACTCACTGTGCGGCCCGCGGTGGCTGCTTTCCCCCCCCTCCTCCTCCCGAGCCCCCTTTCCCTGCCCCCGCGAGCCGAGCCCCCTCTCCCTTCCTCCAGCGAGCCGAGCCCACTCTCCCCTTCCTCCAGCGAGCCGAGCCCGCTCTCCCCTTCCTCCAGCGAGCCGAGCTTGCTCTCCCCTTCCTCCAGCGAGCTGAGCCTGCTCTCAAGTGCGGCACTTCCGGTGCCCGCTGCTTGTGAGCGAGCGAGTGCGCGCAGTCCTGCCGTGATCGGAGGTGATGTGAGGTGCAGGGGGATATGTGCAGGGGGGGTTATGTGCAAGGGGAGGGGGGTGATGTTCAAGAGGAGGGGGGGTGGCTGATGTGCACGGGGAAGGGGGGGTGATGTGCAAGGGGAAGGGGGGGTGATGGGGAAGGGGGGGTGATGTGCAAGGGGAGGGGTGGGGGTGATGTGCAAGGGGAGGGGGGGGGTGATGTGCAATGGGAGGGGGGGTGATGTGCAAGGGGAGAGGGGGTGATGTGCAATGGGAGGGGGGGTGATGTGCAAGGGGAGGGGGGGTGATATGCAAGGGGAGGGGGGGTGATGTGCAAAGGGGGGGTTGATATGCAAGGGGGGGGTTGATGGAGTGGTATAGCCAACCACTATAATTTTATGGACAAAAAACAAACAGAAGCGCAAGCTCCATAGCACGTAACTGTTTAAAAATAAAGGTACATTTATTTTAAAAATCAGCAACACATAAGAAGTACACTTACAAGATTTCAACAAGAACCATACGTGGGAGAGAAATCTCTAAATGTGGTCATCTGCGAGGGTAAGGGGAGTCCCAGGTAGGCAGGGTAAAACTACACAGCCTGTAGTCACCACCAGCTCCTGTCATGAGTTGGCGCCAAGATAGTAAGGCATCTATATATCTATATATCTATCTGCGCCTAGTATATCTGGATGTAATGACTAGTATGGTGTATAATTGGATGTTGATTATATATGGAACACCTCTAGTGTGTTAACGAATTACCACAATATGATGTTAAATACTGACAAGTCTAAAGTGCACTAGATCAATATATACTGTAATGTATTACAATGCATATACCAAAATAAAAAATGTATGAATAAAAATAATATAAAAAACACAAATGGTTAAAAATCAAGTGATTGGAAAAATGTCCATATGAAACAATCAGATACCAAACCAATGATGTGATCTGGAAAAGTCTGACAATGATTTGTCAAGATACTGGCAGCCTTCTTCTTGGGCACAACAACCTCCCTTGACAGACCTAACGGAAAAAAAAGAAGAAAAAGCGCCCGATCTTCGTGTATTAACGTAAATAAAATTTAACAAAACCTGAACATCACGATTCAAAACTCACAAGATTCCAAATATAAAAAGCATTATGAGTAATACTCATGCTCCGACCCATCGTGTGTTGCCGCCACGGCGCCTCTGCTCCACTGGTAATGCTCCGGACTAACATCACGCCTCTCTAGATGGTGTTACACCTTGGAGGTTCCTCCGGCAAATCCCATCTCTTGGATGTAAGTTCCGTTTGTGGTATAGAGTCCCAATACACAGGAACAGGGTCTGGCTTCACTCTCACAACTGGCACTAATTCTGAGCACTAGTAAAATGATAGTTGTAACACGTTCCTACGCATTTCTTCAGGGGATAAAGGTTGGTAGGATCAGCGTGTCTAAATCTATCCACTGACCAATCCATGAAGACTTCTTATAATTAATTAATTTTATACACATGATAATCAATTGTATTGTGCAAAACTATCAATTAATATTTTTCTAGCATATATATTGATGCTAAATCTATGTACATACATATGTATAATATAATATAATAATATTGATACAATTATTTCTGCACATACAGTACAGTTTTGGATGGTTGTTAAACTAATTCATTTTAAGGCTATTAAATGAACTGTTTGAGGATGGCATAGACAAAATACATACATATTGAATTAATTCAAGGGAGGGGTATGGTTACATCATAGAATGAAAGAGAGCAGTGTGGTTGTAGATCAATTAATTTAGTTAACCAACTCAATTCATTATCAGGGTTTAACCCATGACAATATGGGTAATTGTTTTGAACTATAATAAAGATACACTTTTGCATTAAAAGAACATATTGGTTAATTTAATCCTAATTTAAACAAGACCTTTCAAACACACTACTCTCTTATAATCAAAGTTCATATACGTATATAAATCGAACAATATAGTTATGTTTATCATTATAATGATTGAGAAAGTGATGATGTCTGAGACGTGCTCGCGAGATGATGTAATTATGTAATTCCTCAACATCTTTGCACTGATTTAATGGATGCACTAGCTGCTCTGTTTGCTATGGCAACGCGCGACCACGTGATGATGCCGTCTGTGTCGCTGGGCTGTCTCATGCCATGAGACTGAGCTGTTCTCGTGAGATGATGACGTCACTGTTTGGATTCTACAACTCCCTCGCGCTGATTAAACATATGAATCAGCTGTTTTTACTACCACTTCTGGCGCAAAATTTTCTATCCTGACTCCACTATATATACCAAGCTCACTCCTCCATATTCCACTCCCAGAAGAAGACTGTTTGTCGAAACGCGTTGGAGTGGGAGTGTTTGGAGGGGGACCCCTGACTTTTCACCATAAGGGACTTTTCGTGCAATTGGCTCTACCTTATCAGACTTTGGTGATGTATTATCAAATCCACCTTATCCTGTTACATGCTTTAGATATCTCTGGACGCATTTCAATGGCATTCAATTTCTGAACTTATCACAGCAACTACGGGATGAGGCTGATTATATCCTTTCCATCTACCTACCAGTACACAGTTTCTGCAGCACTGAATTACTGTGTGTTTTGTGTGGTTTTGGTTGTGCTAGCTGGCTATTATCTGCTTAGTCTATTAACAGTACTACCGGTATACATATATTTTATATATTAATTCAGCCCATGATGTTTGCACACCATTTCAACCATTGATCCCTTTTTAACATTTAATCCCCTGCTTTTATCAATTATTAATACATTTGATTACACTTATCTATTTCGGTATACCCGTGTGCTCATTTTATGGATATTTTTTTGTTGTACTATATTATCATTATCCTTTGAGCACCAATGTTTTTTGATTATATATCATATACTTATGACAGTTTTTGGGTAACCTTTACACTTGGCGTGCATGCGGTATACTGTACTTTGTGTCTCCCATATATATATATTTATATATATATATATATATATATATATATATATATATATATATATATATATAACACAACAAAAGAAAAAAATTGGAGCCAACCTAAAACACTATATATATACCCTCTAAAAGATATATGTAAAACCCATACTATGCACAGTGGAACAGATAAAATATATATATATATAGCTAGTGCAATAAAACAGTATAAAGGATACAAAATAAAACAACAAAAAGAAAATGTCCAGAAAAATATATATTAAAAAATACAAATCCTAAAAAATGCTCCAATTGCTATCCAAAAGAGTCTCTGCAGCCCGAGTGAAGGGAACACCACTTCCTTGAAGATATCTATAAAAACACAGAAAAAACAGGCGCACTCATAGCGTAAAATTGTATAACAATAAAGTTTATGGAATGAAAGATTTAAAAATACACACTAACAAACATAGCTGAATATAAAGCATTTGTGAGTAAAACTCAGCCAATCAGATGCAGGAACCCGGTATAGAGGACTTCGGTGTGATGTCCGAGGTATGTCCACTGCAGTAGCCCCTAGGTGTCCTTGCAGGGACCGGACAGTAACCTCCACAGCACTCTCTTCAGGAGGATGAAGTCTCGTTCGAGACGAAACGCGTAGAGAGTGCTGTGGAGGTTACTGTCCAGTTTTTATTTCTATTACATTCACTCATGTGCTACAGCATATTTATGCTGTGCTGATAGCATTTGTCGCAGCCGCTCAGCCGTTCAGCCCGTTTTCCATTGTGAACTCTCTCCGGTTGAAACTCACTGACGTCACCGAGTTCTCGCGAGATTTGGATCAGAGAACTCACTGCGTGACGCCGGAGCAAGAGGAAGGCGGCGTCCCTCGTGCTCTCCGGTCCCTGTAAGGACACAGAGGGGCTACTGCAGTGGACATACCACGGACATCACACCGAAGTCCTCTATACCGGGTTCCTGCGTCTGATTGGCTGAGTTTTACTCACAAATGCTTTATATTCAGCTATGTTTGTGAGTGTGTATTTTTAAATCCTTCATTCCATAAACTTTATTGTTATACAATTTTACGCTATGAGTGCGCCTGTTTTTTCTGTGTTTTTATAGATATATATATATATATATATATACACACATATTTACATATATATATATATATATATATATATATATATATATATATATATATATATATATATACACTAAATCACAACAGCGCAATACCACAAACAAAATGTCCTCAAACTTAAACATAAAAATATGAAAAAAATATATAAATAAATTAAAACAATTAAGCAAACTTGATAGTCCACGTAATATTCCAAGCTTCAAACCAGGGAGAAGCTAATAACCAATTGTTATAGGGGGGGGCAGCCGAATCCAAAGGAGGAATCACTTCCACAACTGAAATGAAAAAGAAAAAAAGAAAAAAGCGCATTATCTTCACAGTAGGAAGATGAATCTTTATTTATAAAAATAGGTGGTAGGCAATGCACACTTACAAGAAATAAATATGCAATGTTCACATAAAAGGTATCTTTAAGGAGCCTCGAATGCCCCGCCGTTAGATGGAT
This sequence comes from Ascaphus truei, assembly GCF_040206685.1. Taxonomy (NCBI): domain Eukaryota; kingdom Metazoa; phylum Chordata; class Amphibia; order Anura; family Ascaphidae; genus Ascaphus; species Ascaphus truei. The sequence goes on from NC_134497.1 coordinate 29,070,386, forward strand.
TATGGGACACAACCAACTCACTGTGATCACACTGGGCAGATGGCGTCTCTCATAGCATAGACAGCTTGTGCTAGCTGATCAAGGGGTCCTCCGCCAGACAACAGGCAATCAATAGGCTCCTAAAAAGTTAAATGGAAGTCTCTCCAATAGTGATGCGGAAGTACCACGAGACTCTAGTGACGTCAGCCCTACGCGTTTCGTCCGCGACTGCGAACTTCGTGAGGGGACTGATGACGTGCCAGGAAGGCATCATAATATACATACACAAACATGCTGTAATTCATTTAGCTCGTGGCCAATAACTAACAAAGGCATAATTAACATAATGAACTGCAACTACTCCTATTATGCAAATGTATGATCAATTCACTATTGACATCAATTGTGACAGAAAAGATGACAAAAACAATAATAAAACAATGATACAAACCAACGTGAGTATATAAATAGATTGGCTTGAATAAAAAAATATATATACATATAAATAATATATTTAAAATATAATTAAAAGAACAAACCCCAAGCAAAAAGACAGAGATTGGAACCTGGGTTCACATTAGGAAAAACAGACACACCCCAAGTGAAATGACAACATGTGTAGACCTGCTACAAAATGAAATGGAGACAGATGTGTCACCATAATCTATACTGCTGCGGCAGAGTTTATTCGAGCATTTGCCCGTTCTCTGCCGCAGCAGTAGCCTGGCGCGCGCCCGAGAGTGACGGGCGCGCGCCGAAGCAGCGGAAGAGCGCCCTCCGATCGGGGCGCTCTCCCTACCGCTGCCGGGTCCGCCGGGTCCCCCGGAACCCCCTGCCGCTGTCCCGCGATTGCGGGACACCAGGGCTCCCTCGGGGAGCCCCTGGACGCGCGTGCAGGGGGCGCACGCTCCCGAAGACGCGTGACCGCGCGTCTATGACGCGCGGCACGCCGAGGGGCGGCCACTAGCAAGCCGGGAGATTTCCCGGCTTGCGGTACCGACCACACTCGAATAAAGTGTGTCGGTACTGTATACTGTATATAGTGTATAAGCGATACAGAAAATGATGCTTAGAGAGCCTCGCATTTTATACAATTATACTAATGTCGAGATTCTCATTTAAACCAAAGGGGACCAGACAATTTAACTTAAAGATCCAAAAGCTCTCCCTCCTGGAGAGTAATTTGAACCGTTCTCTTGCCAAAATAGAAGAAGGGATGACCTCAAGACCCATTAGATGCAAGCTTGCTGGTGATTTGTTATGAACCAGAAGGAAATGTATAGAAACATAGTGATTATCAACACCTTTAATGATATTCCTTCTGTGTTCAAGAAAGCGAGTGCTCAAAAGTCTTGTGGTCCTTCCAACATAATGGAGACCACAACCACAAGTAAGCAGGTAAACCACATGAGTGGAGAGGCAGTTGATGAAACCCTTAACCTTAAAAGGTAAGCTATCTTGGATCCCAGAGGGAAATTCCCTTCTACAATCCAAAAACGTGCACATAATGCACCTGCCCCTACCACACTAATGGTTACCTGATGGCCTCAAGAATGCATTGCTGTCTGTACGATTTTTAGTAGGTGCCAATACATTCTTGATACTATTGGCTACATATATGTGTGGTTGAAAGTATTGGCTCCTGGATCTGGGTGCGCCCCCACGCTTGGTGCGCATGGCGACAATGGGCAGCAACAGTACGAATGCGCATGACGGCCGCAGACTGTTGCGTCATCAAGGGACGCGACGGACAAGGTACAGCTACAGTACTTGGATTTCCAAGATGGCGGTGCGTTCCACGGCAGAGCTGCGGGTCATAGGCATCACACACACGCGGCTTCGCGGGTTTTGTGGGGCCCACACGGGTGAGTTGAAGATTTTGTTTGATTATTTTGGGTATATGGTGTATCACTGGCACTCATTCTCTGCACATCCCTGAAGAAGGTCACATCTTGCTGACCAAAACGTTGGATGCAGTGCCGTGTATTTCTTATGTGAATACAGTTCTTTTGTACTTACCTGGCTGTGTGCTGTCTCTTTTTCCCGGACCAACATCTGGTAAATATTCATTTTATGTGTGCATATGGGATAAGCATCAGTGGATCAGTAGTTTACAGTGTGCCAATTGCCCTTGTTTTTTGTGTATACTATATGAGTTGGGCATCTGCCATTTTTCCTTTTTTGGTCACAATTACAACCATTGTCAGTGGTTTGAGTTGTGTGTACTCCAATACAAGTGGCTATATATACGTTTTTAACGGTTTGCTGGTGAATTTCATATATTTTCCTTGCCATGGAGGAATTTGCTGACACGTTTGGAATTTTCTCATCAATCTCTGAGTCTGCTAGTTTCAGTGAGGCAGAAATTTCTAAGATCTGTTACACAGAATCCTTTGAATCTGTACTGGGACCTGAGAAGGCTGTAGATGGGTATAATGACTTGATTAAACTGAAGAAAAGAGAAGTGGACTATTACCTGCATGGTGTTACGTTATCGCATTATCACAAAGAAAAAATGTTGCCCCGTGGGTTTAGAGTTAAGAACACACCAACCATTGGCAGGACAGATCCTGAATTTTGTAAGCGATGGATAGCCATATTAAATAAATGCTCTTTTGATTTAGTTATTCTAGTCATTGACCAGTCCAGTAAAGAGATACTGAAAATCAAAAAGAAATTGATGATATTAATTCCAAGCATGGTGAAACCCTGGAAGCTGATACGTCCACAAATTGGACGGATAAATTACAGACATCGATTGACATGTATCGAAACAATCTGATTAAATACAAAAGAGACTAATTGAAGATTGTCAAGTCTGACTACAAGGAGAGGAAGGTGTATCGGTGGTTGCTAGACTTGAGTGATCCAGCTACAGGGGGCGGTGGACAGAAGCGAGGCCCACCTCGAAGACAGAGAGGTGCATACAAGAAATCAGGATACAATACGAGTGACACAGACCAATCCGATGCTATAGATAGTGCACCGGTGGAGTCTTCTTTTTTAGGCCATGGCAAAGACGGACGAACCAAGCCACCACTGGGGAATGCAGATGTCGGAGAAAGGTCAGGAGAGGAGGCCGGAGGACGGCGCTATCCCAAACGCACCCTCGGCAAGGGAAGGGGATCGAAGGAACCTCCGAAGAGACGGTAATATTCAACCTCTCCGATCATGCTTTAACAACAGCAGAGATCAGTGTCTGCAGAAGGGCCTAGGATTTGTGCCCACGTATGCACAAGACGCATTCAAGTGGGAGGTGGAACTTGTATATGTTGCACCGGCACCTCAAGTTGAAGGATTTCTTTTCCAAACCTGGTTTACCTTCCATCTCCAACACTGCAGTCACTACCTTTAAGGCTAAAAGCACGTTCGATCCACAAGTTTCGAATTGTAACATTGCTACATTTATGAATCTCTTGGGGAAAGAAACTCGAAGCAAGATACGGAATCATAAGACCAGCTTCCAGAATTTAAGCAATGATGAACGACAAGCGCTGAAGGCTTTAAGACTAAACAAGAGCATCATTGTCAGAGCCGCCGATAAAGGTGGAGGTATTGTCATGTTGAACTATCTCTATTATAAACAAGAGATTGAACGCCAGTTGGCAGATGAGAAAAACTACAAACGTTTGCCTGGGAATCCTACATCTGTGTATAAAGCGGAAATCGACTCCATTATACAATTAGGGGTGTCTAATATGTGGATTTCCGAAGACACAAGCAAGTTTCTCACTCAGCAACATCCCAGAATGCCTGTCCTGTACACAATTCCTAAAATACATAAGTCAGCTACACAGCCTCCCAGGAGACCCATCATATCAGCTCGATTCTCCTTGTGTCATCCATTATTGCAATATGTGGATTTTTACTTACAGCCTCTAGTCTCGCAGATGGCCTCCAACGTGAAAGACACCACAGACTTTATGGCACATATCAGCAACCTAGCCTTTGATCCCACGGAGTGTACTTTGATCACACTTGATGTGGCAAGCCTCTACACCAACATCCCACATCAGGAGGGCATGGCGACAACTACTGGTCCACCATCAGAGTTCTTACTACTACTCAAGGAAGTTATTTTGAATAAAAAAAATTCAAATTTGAGAAGAACTGTTATCTACAACTCAGTGGAATGAAGCGGGCCTGGCCTGAATGGGCGGCACAGCAGGTGACCGGGGGGCTCGGCCTCCCCGAACCGGATTGGCTGCAAGAGCGGCCGGGGGAGGGGCTGCAGGGATATAGCCAGCAGCCAGGAGGGAGGTCCGGCCTCTTGCTCCTGGCTGCCTAAGTATTCGGACGTCCCTCTCCTCCCCTGCAAGTTAAATTAAGGTAAGGCCCCGAAAGGGGGGTCAATCCTGGGCACTCCCCCCTCCTGTATAGCTGCGATTTTGAATCGACGGCGAGGGGGGAGGCAGGACGCAGGGAGGAGAGGGACCCCGTAGCGCATGGAGCGATCCATGCGGGGGCGGTGCATGGCGCCCGCGGCGCGTGGATAGGGGGGATCCCAGCCTCCCTGCGCGGCTCCACCTTAGGTGGAAGTAGTTAGGCCACAACGGGGCTAGGGAGGGATCCCGGACCATGCGCAGTATCAGGGGAGGTGTGCAGCGTGCGCGGCCCTGGTCTATGGAGTGCGCGGCTTACGTGCCTGGTGGTCCTTCCTGGGGGGGGGGGAGCGTGGGTACATGCGGCGCCTTGGCCCCCCCCCCTTTGTCATGGAAGAGGTCAGGCGACGCCCCGGGTCACCTCGATCCCCAGAACTCCCCCAAGTAGCATGCGCTGGCTCCACGAGGGCCGCGCTGCGTAAAATCGCGGCGAGGGGGGAGGGGAGGAGGCAGCCTCTTCCTTGGGGCTCACGTGGTGCTCCCGCGAGAGTTTGGGCAGCTGTCCCGGGGCGGCCCGGGCAGCAATCACCCCTTTAGTTGCGCGGTTCCCCCCCCCCCCCCGCAACAGGTGGGGGGGCGGGGGAAACATGGGGGTCCAACGGGCCCAGCAAGGGGCACAAGAAACGTATAGCGCGATGCTGGGGGAAAGGTGGATACCTTGGGGGGAGGAGGGGGGGGGGCGAGCACGTGGCAGCTCCCCCCTCTCCTTTAATGACCAGCAATAAAGATTGTTTGGGTTTGGGGTCAGATGCTTTATTTCGGGCCCCCCCCCCCCTCTCCGTCAATGGCTTGTGCAGTGCTGGGTTGCCAATAAAGATTGTGGGGTTTGGGGACAGAAGTATGCATGCCTTTGGTTGTGGGGGGGGGCACATACAGGCCCCCCCCGCCTCCTTTAAGCGCTTGTGCGTGGGGGGTTTGAGGGGTTGCCAATAAAAATATTGGTGGATGGGGGTCAGACGCATTATGCATGGTTATTACCCCAGGTATATGGTATACAACATTGGGGGGCAAGAGGGTCCATGGGGGGGGGCAAGAGGGCCCACCGGGGGGGGGCATTGGGGGCAAGAGGGCCCACCAGGGGGGGGCAGGACAGGTTGTTATGATGGGGCAGGTCACGAGGGTAGGGGGATGCAGGAAAGCCACCATGCGTCAAGATTATAGGGGTCAGAGAGGTGTTATGGATAGTGTTATATATGGTACGTCAATCAATATTAAACAGTCACCTCCATGTTATCACGTTGTCAATATTAAACAGTGCATACGGTATTTCATGGTTCGTTAACACCGAAGTCACGTAGGGATGTCAGGTATCGTTGGGCGCTCATAGGTATTAGAATCCGGGCTACGGGTGTAGGCGGTCACGCATATATGGTAGAATAGACAAGCATATACGTGGAGATAGGGGCATATACGGGCATAGGGGCATAGATAGGTATATATAAGGAAGGATACGGGCACATGGATATACGTGCATATAAGTATATATGTGTATATAGGTATATGCATATGGGTACACAAAAAAAAAAAAATATGGGTAGGCAAGGGGTAACGTGTAATTTTGTATTACAACAGTTGCGCAGGAAGGCAAAGCACCGGCACGCAGTGCTTTTGGGAATGTCTTTACAGGCCAGTACGATGCGGATCTTGGCGGAAGCACAGGACCATGACAAGGGGTGGCTGCACCAGCAATTGCGGGCGATGACCCAGGGACCCGGAAGCAACCAAGGAGGGTCGAGCAGCCAGGAGGGCGCTCAAGCGGGTTGGGAGGCCACGTGCGCCGAGGCATAGCCATCATCAAGCGACGATGGCGGTTCTAGCGGCGGAGCACGACAGCCAGTCAGGTTGCTTACAGGGAAGCAAAAGGATAAGTCAGTGGTGATGGTGGGGAAAGCCGCAGCCTGGTCACGGGAAAGGTTGGGGGGAAGGGGACGCAGCCTGGTGGGCGAGCAAACGGAAGGTGGCAGTTGGTCTCAAAAAAAAAAAAATGTGCATAATTATGTATATGAATACATATACGTAGGTATGAGCACGGAGATGAGGCCAACATGGAGGGAAGACCCCCACCGCCGGGCGCGGGGAGAGCGGTGTGGGTCGGGCCGCGAGCTGATAACAGACGGGCCATGGTAGGGGCGAACGGCGCCCAAGGTGGAGGAGAGGAGCACGTGGGGCCCACAGGGGGCGCGTGCGGGGGTGGGCTGGAGCCCTGGAGGGTGGCTTCCGTTAGGATGAATGAATCCGGCAGGGGTGGTTCAATCTTGTTTCTCTTCAAGGAAAGGCTGGACCGGTCGGGACACGTTCGACCTCGCTTCGCGGCGCTGGTACGTCGTTAACGACTCGTAAGCGGACAGGGCGCCCGGGAGGGCCTACGAACAGAACTCGGAGGGGCAAGGGCCTCGAAGTTGGTCCCGACAGGCTGTTCACATCGCCGCCGGGGACACCAAAGGTAAACGTAAGAGAGCTACACATGTAGGAGCAGCTACCTCGCCAGGCATCCGCGGTTCCCCAATACCGGAGAGTTCGGTGGTGGGGGCAGCGGACAATGCCGAGGCGAGACTGATCAGCATAGTGGAAAAGGCCGTTCAGGCGGCGTTGCTAGCGGCAGGCGTAGGCAAGTCAGCGAGGCACAAGGAGGAACAGCAGCAGGGGCGAAACCCGGAGCAGCAAGCGCGTCAGCGGTTACACAGGAACAGGCTACGGCAGGGGAGGCAGGCGCTAGAGGGGGCGTGGGATCAGCAGCTAGCCAGGCAACAACAGAGGGGAGGTCAGGGCAGGGAGCAGGAGTAACAGCAGCAGCTAGTGCAGTAGGAGGACCAGCGGAAGGGGCGGGGACCGGGGTGCCAGTAGCAACGGCAAAATCAAAGAGGGTAGGGGATGCGGCATGTGGTGATTCATATACAGCGGTCACCCGGTCCCTGGGCGCGCACCTGGCAGACGAGGTGAAGGAAAGAATTTGGGCAGGGGACTTTGTTGAGTTACTGACGTTGCTTCCTGGGTACAACGAAGCAGTAGCGAGATCCGAAAAGAAAGGGGAAGCTAAGAAGGAGGATGTAGAGAGACGGTTGTACCCACACACTTTTGGTAACTGGGTGCAAGCGTTTGGGATATTGGCAGGCGTAGTGGGGGAGAAGCAGCCACATTTATGCACCGCGCTGTTTAAATATCAGGACATCATCAGGAGGGCTTTTCAAAAATATGGGGGGATGGGATGGTGGACATACGACGTGGAATTCAGGCAAAGTATGCAGGAGAATAAAGGGGTGGTTACGTGGGACCGTAAGGATGTCGACTTATACTTGGATCACATTTCGGGGGGAGGAGGTTCAACCTCTCGCGGGGCAGGTGCGCAAGGGGACGCTGGCAGTAACAATTCACAGGAGGGTTCGAAATGGTTCGCGCGGCCAGCAGGAAGGGGACGCGCAGTCGGTAAACAGTCGGGCATATGCTGGGGTTTTAACGAGTCAAAATGCAGATTCCCCAATTGTCATTTCCAGCATAGCTGCGCCGGGTGCGGGGGCCAGCACCCCAAGTCCAAATGTTATAAGAAGGACAGTAAAGGGTTGAAGGGGGAGGGCGCGAACGCCAATTTCGGTAAAGAATATGGCGCCTCGGCGGGAAAGGCACCCCAATAAAGCGGCAGCCGAGTTTGGCAGAAGGGGTCGGGAGGCAGCGAGCGAGGTTATGGCGGTACGGGCCTGATTTAAGGGGGGGTTAAACAGGCCCGTCAGTGGCGGCAGTTGGGGGGGGGGGTAGGTGCTTCTCCTGCCAGAGGGGGCTCGGGGCTGGTAAAGCAGGTTGAAGCGATGGGGCAGGTCACCGGGACATACTTCCGGGTGCCCCCTCTTGCATTGCCCAGCACCAAGCACTTTCTGGCGCGGACGGGCAGCACGCTACCTCAGTTATGATTATGTTTATTATTAATAAACAAAGACGTGGCCATTTTACCTCCAGACTGTGTCCTCTCTTTATTTGATACGTTACATAGAAATAATGCTAGGTGAGTGGGGGAGCTCGCGCCTCCCTGGTCATGGCCATGGGTTCGAACATGGCGCCCTCGTATGCCAATTTATATATGGATGTCTACGAGCAGACCCACATTCTACACGATGCTCTATATCAGGGCTGCACAACATACGGCCCGCGGGCCGCATGCGGCCCCCCTGGCCTCTCTGTGTGGCCCGTGGTGACTCCGGCCGGGCGCCAGTTAATTAATTAAATAAATTTAAAAATTTTTTTTTTTTTTTAAAAGTTTAAAAAAATGGCGGCGATTCATCCCCCTGACATGTGAGGGGGGGGGTGGGCTGCTGACATGTGAGGGGGGGTGGGCTGCTGACATGTGAGGGGGGGTGGGCTGCTGGCATGTGAGGGGGGGCTGCTGGCATGTGAGGGGGGGCTGCTGGCATGTGAGGTGCAGGGGGGGGAAGTGATGTGAGGTGCAGGGGGTGTATGATGTGAGTTGCAGGGTGGGAGAGAGTGTCATATTGAGGAGAGGGGGAAAGAGTGTCATTGAGAGGAGGGGGAGAGAGGGTAATTTAGGGGAGGGGGAGAGTGTCATATTGAAGAGAGGGAGAGAGAGAGTGTCATATTGAGGAGAGAGAGAGTGTCATATTGAGGAGAGAGAGTGTCATATTGAGGGGAGGGGGAGAGAGTGTTATATTGAGGGGAGGGGGAGAGTGTGTTATATTGAGGGGAGGGGGAGAGTGTGTCATATTGAGGGGAGGGGGAGAGTGTCCTATTGAGGGGAGGGGGAGAGTATGTCATATTGAGGGGGGAGGGGGAGTATGTCATATTGAGGGGGGAGGGGGAGTGTGTCATATTGAGTGGAGGGGAGAGTTTCATATTGATGGGAGGGAGAGAGAGAGAGTGTCATATTGAGGGGAGGGGGAGAGAGTGTCATATTGAGGGGAGGGGAAGAGTGTCATATTGAGGGGAGGGGGAGAGTGTGTCATATTGAGGGGAGGGGGAGAGTGTCATATTGAGGGGTTGGGGAGAGAGTCATATTGAGAGGAGGGGGAGAGGGTGTGATTTAGGGGAGGGGGAGAGTGTGTCATATTGAGGGGAGGGGGAGAGAGTGTCATATGGAGGGGAGGGGGAGAGAGTGTCATATTGAGTGGAGGGGGAGAGAGTGTCATATTGAGGGGAGGGGGAGAGTGTGTCAGATTGAGGGGAGGGGGAGAGTGTCATTGAGAGGAGGGGGAGAGGGTGTGATTTAGGGGAGGGGGAGAGAGTGTTATATTGAGGGAAGAGAGACATGGGGGGGATGCTGACATGGGATGCTGACTTGGGGGGGGGGACTGCTGACATGGAATGGGCTGGGGGGATGTGGAGGGGGTATTGTGTTTTTGATGTGAAGGGTGGTATTGTGTGGGTGAGGGGGAGAGATGGGGGTATGAGAGATAGATGAGGATGATGATGATGGAGAAGTGCTGGAGGAGAGATGATGATGATGATTTAACCCGTGCGGTCCAATTTTTTTTTCCTTGGAGCAGTTCGGCCCTTCTCACTTTACGAGTTGGGCAGGCCTGCTCTATATGCACACCATATCAGGAAGTACCTACGCTACATTGACATTTTAATCATTTGGAGTGGCAACGTCTCAGAACTGATGACCTTTGTGGAGCATTTGAACTACATCCCCTCCTCGATAAGATTTACACTTTGTCATAGCGATACTGAAATTTCATTCCTTGACACTATGGTGTATAAATTCAAGGGCACTCTGGCTACAAGGTTATATCACAAACCCACGGACAAAAACACACTTCTTCATGCGTCTAGTCACCATCCTGCCCCATTAAAGAAGAGCTTCATTGGTACCTTCAGTAATCAGTGGAGTCGGTTCACTGGATTCTAAATAGGCATTGGCATATTTTACTCCAAGACGACGATTTGTCTCAGATTCTTCAGAATGCACCTAACATGGTTTGTAGGAGGGCACAGAACCTCAAATACCGATTGGTACGGAGCCATTTTCAGGCACACTCTACATGCACATGGCTAGGGACCTTTGCCTGTGGCCACTGTAAGACCTGTCCATCTATTAAGGTCAGTAAAACATTCATGGATTCCTCACTACAAACTAGCTAAACAGTGAAGGACTTTATTAATTGTTTAACCACCGGGGTCATGTATCTCATACAGTGCTCCTGTGGGAAGCAATATGTTGGGGAAACCCACAGAGCATTCAAAGTATGGATCCTCGAACATCTGGGATCCGTCGGTATGGTGCTGAATATGCCGGTTGGCAAGCACGTAAATGATATACATCAAGGAGATACCTCTAACCTACGCTTCATAGGCATTGCGCACATACCCTGGGGCCCTCGAAAGGGCAACTGGGATCAAAAGTTTCTACAATGTGAATGTAGGTGGATCCACACTTTGTATACACTGACGCCTCATGGACTCAATGAAGGTTTCATTTTTTTTGGCATTTCTTTGATATACTGGATTTTTCAAGGTAGCTCTATACCCAGTTCATGTTGGGGCTTAGGGGGATCCAGGTATATAGGGCCTCGCTATTTATTATCAGTTTAGTAGGTTCCGTGTTGACTTTTTAGGCGGATTCGTCAGGGTAGTACATCTCTACACCAATACATCTCTTTTCCCCCTATATTTTTGTAGGGTTCCTTTTTAGTGCCTGGCAACCTGTCTATATACCATATCTATGGTGTATATGCCACCCACCCTATATTGGTGCTACTGTGTACTTTATACTTTGTTTACCCTGAGGCTCTGTACATATGTGTGCACATTTGCTTTCTACACATGCACTCAGCACAAGTGTATATGCAGGTAATATGGCCCTCCATGGGGTTCATTCATACTCCTACTATAATACCTATGCTCACACAGATTTTTAACTCCTCCCCCTGCTCTGGAACCTTTCCATCCTCCTTCAAACATGCAACAGTCATACCATTACTCAAAAACACCAAGCTTGACCATACCTGTCTTTCTAACTATCGACCTGTCTCCCTCCTGCCTTTTGCCTCTAAACTCCTTGAACGTCTTGTATTCTCTCGCTTGCTCCATTTTCTCAACACCTATTCTCTCCTAGACCCTCTACAATCTGGCTTCCGCACTGCTCACTCCATGGAAACAGCCCTCACTAAAATAACTGACGACCTCCATTCTGCCAAAGACAGAGATCATTACACTCTGCTCATATTACTCTACCTCTCTGCAGCATTTGACACCGTGGACCACACTCTTCTCCTTCACATTCTCCATACTTTTGGTATTCGGAACAAAGCTCTATCCTGGATCTCATCCTACCTCTCCCATCGTACTTTCAGTGTCTCTTCTGCTAACACCTCCTCCTCCTCTATTGATCTCTCTGTGGGGGTACCCCAGGGCTCTGTCCTGGGACCTCTTCTCTTTTCTCTGTACACACTCTCTAGGTGACCTAATAACATCTTTTGGGTTTAATTATCACCTCTATGCTGATGACACACAAATATACTTTTCAACACCCGACCTTACACCTGCTGTACAAACCAAAGTTTCTGAATGTCTCTCTGCTATATCATCCTGGATGGCCCTCCGCCGCCTTAAACTCAACATGGCTAAAGCAGAGCTCCTCATACTTCCTCCCAAACCTGGCCCTACTACCTCCTTCCACATTACTGTTGGAACTACGATCATTCACCCAGAGCCCAAGCACGCTGCCTAGGGGTCACACTCGACTCCTCTCTCCCATTCGCCCCTCACATTCAAAACATTTCTAAAACCTGTAGTTTTTTCCTCCGCAATATAACAAAGATACGCCCTTTCCTCTGTTGCTCGACTGCTAAAACTCTGACTCAGGCCCTCATTCTCTCCCGTCTTGATTACTGTAACCTCCTGCTGTCCGGCCTTCCTGCCTCTCATCTGTCTCCCCTACAATCTATCCTAAACGCTGCTGCCAGAATCACTCTACTCTTTCCTAGATCTGTCTCAGCATCTCCCCTCATGAAATCCCTCTCCTGGCTTCCGATCAAATCCAGCATCTCACACTCCATTCTTCTCCTCACTTTTAAAGCTTTACACTCTTCTGCCCCTCCTTACATCTCAGCCCTAATTTCTCATTATGCACCATCCAGACTCTTGCGTTCTTCTCAAGGATGTCTTCTTTCTACACCCCTTCGTATCTAAAGCCCCCTCCCGCCATAAACCTTTTTCACTGACTGCCCCACACCTCTGGAATACCCTTCCCCTCAGTACCCGACTTGCACCCTCTCTATCCACCTTTAAGACCCACCTTAAGACACACTTGCTTAAAGAAGCATATGAATAGCACTGTGGATATTCTGTACACATGATGCATACGCTTGGCCCTCTGCAGATGCACTTACCAGGACTCCCTCCTACTTCCTCTGTACGTTATCCCTACCTACCAATTAGACTGTAAGCTCCTCGGGGCAGGGACTCCTCTTCCTTAATGTTACTTTTATGTCTAAAGCACTTATTCCCATGTTATTTATATTATGTTATTTATTTGATTACCACGTGTATTACTACTGTGAAGCGCTATGTACATTAATGGCGCTATATAAATAAAGACATACAATACAATACCTTTTTGCTCTAGACATCTATTCAGAGCATCAGCGGTGAACTCATATCCATACTACGGATGTGTTTAGGTCATATATTCACCTTATTCACAGCCAGTATCCCAATTGGTGGCAATGAGTGTTCTGGTTGTTTATACCTAACATATGCTTTTCACTGAGATTTAACACTTATACAGCCTTTAGTTTATCAGTTTAGATGGTTATGTTATGTAGGTACTATAGAATACAGGTACTCTACATCTGCCTCCATCCAGCGCACGGGCATTTTACTTATTTTTAACAAGTGTTTTCATCAGGTTTTAATTGGTTTAATAAATCTATTATTTTCTGTGTACTCTCGTATGACCTTTAGCGGTCGACCCTATTTAAGGGTTAGGCTATTTCTAGCATTCATTGTGTCTACACTACTACTCCTAGTGTGACCTACCTTGAGTGCAGGTATTAGGGGCTGTTGTGATCTCTTGTGATCATTTATTCGTGTTCCTGTGTTAAACAAGAAGATCCTGCTGCATTTTTAGCAGTCACTCACACATGGCCGTGTGAGTGTTTGTCATGGAACAGGAATACCCCTGTCCGCATTTCTGTCTCACCCCCCCCTTGTCCTTGCAGCCCTGCTTGTCAGCATGCTTAGTGGCAGCTGTATGTATTTGGTTCTACATGCAACTCCAATGCTTGTGTGATAATACAGAGCCATTTCCCCCTTTCCAGCAGTCTGCTGCATTAAGATGCTACATTTTGCTACATGTTGCAGCTTCTCCAGGCACTCCTGTGAGTTGCCATGGCAGCCCCAGCCTTTCTCCCAAATGGGTTAGTCCGCTGTCTCCCCCTCTGTTCTGCCCACAGATGGTCTGTCCCCAGACTATCTGACACCCAGCATACACTGCTTCATCCTTTTCCACCATTTCCCAGGACTCGTGAGTACCTCTCTGTAAAACCCTGTAATGGTGCTGAAGGAGAATCTTTTCACCTCCCTTGAATACTGAGCACACACAGAGACACCTACACCTCTACACAAGAGACTGTACCTTATCCTGTTTTCCCTCAATAAAACTAAGAAAAGAAACAGATCTTGTCGTGCTTAGGAAAGAGGGCGAGTTGGCACTATCTGGGCTAAGTCATCTCCACGTGACCCTCTGGCTTCCAGAATAGTGAAAAGATTATCGTGTGCCTTACAGACACTTACAGGACTGCTACTCCAGACTCCATTATACAGAGTGGCCTCTACAGCAGTACAAGCAAGCAGCTTACACAGCTATACAGAGCAACCTCTATACTACACAAAGGAAGCACCAAGTAGCTAAAACTGCACACAGTCTGCAGCTTTCACAGACAACCAGTAGCTCAAACTGCACAGCAGCCTTGCAACAAACAGTGCTTCTCTCACAATTACTAACTGCCTTTTTCTCTGCCTGAGTCCACCCGCTGCTCAGCCCCACAGTGAGGAGCCAACGGACACCTGTAAGTACAGCTACCCCAACGCTGCACGCTGCAGGACACCGCTCGGCATCATCTGAGACAGACGCCCATCGCTGACAAGGTAAAAGACCGCACGCCACACGCACTGGCAAAAGGCCTACACACACCTACAGCATGGCAGAACTCAGAGCCTCACCAGACATCACGCAGGAAAGCGATCTCTCAGACACAGAGACCGCTGCGCAACTGCAACAGGCGCAGGCAGGCGCAAGGCCCAAACGGACAGTCACACTGACACAAAAGGCCCGCGAAAAATACGAGACTGACATTGAAGCGCACCGCGCTAAATTAGAGTTGGCCTGGAACACTACCACACTTGGAATACGCAATGTCGCCGCCGCTGGCAATTCCGTGCAACAGCTCGAGCAGGCAATAACCCAATTAAAGATAGATCACTTATGCTACCAAGAGCTGTCAGAGGCATATGTCACTTACCTGGCCAGGGCTAATACCGGCGAAAGCCTGCATGAAAGGGACTTACAGCATAACCTTGACTTGACACGTGACAGCCGCGTGCGAACCTCTATCACGGAAGCCGAAAGTAAGAGGAAAGACCTTTTGCTGGAAACTGCATCGCAGCGCTCCGGCACATCCAGACACTCGTCAAGGTCAGCAAGATCAGTGCAATCTCACGCGTCTAGCGCAAGCGCGAGCGCTACCAAGGCGCGAGCCACCGCGGAGGCCGCACGTGCCAGGGCCGAATATGGTCGGAGAGAGGCAGCCGTAAGGGCAGAAAAGGCGCGCATAGAAGAGGAGGAGCACAATGCCGCTGCTACCACCGCCGCTGCCAATGCGCGTAGAAAGGCCGAATTAGACGCGGATCTAGAGGCTCTAAGCAAAGAAGAGGACGCCGCTGCCGCCATAGCCCAAGCCGAAGTCCTAGAAGCAGCTGCGAGACAGGACGGCGGGGAGCTACCGTACAGACGGATAGCCTCAGAGGATCCAGCCCGACGCACTGAAGACTACGTAAGGAGCCTCTTCAGTGTAAACACCAGCGCACCATCTCAACACGGATGGAGCGACTCCACAGATACCGAAGACCTGCTAGGCCCACGAGGAGAAGATGCCGTTCCTGCAATGGCACATGCTGCCTGGGACAGCCAGAGCCACAAGAGTGATCCACACGCCAGCGCGCACACGGATGCACCACAACAGGCTCACAATCCAGGTACACCCACGCGGGAGAAAACAGCCCCTCACACTGGCCAGCAGCCATCACGCGTCCACGCCAAGGAAGAGGCGACCGCACAGACCGTCCCAGCAACCACCTCGGAACGGGACAAACGCGCCGATGTCTCAGGTCTGACAGACATAGCCAAGTACATGATCCGGCGCGACTTGGTGCACGCAGGACTCATCAGCTTCGACGACCGCCCTGAGAACTACCGGACGTGGAAGTTCACGTTCAAAGACGCAATCGACAGCTTGGACTTCTCAGCAAGCGAAGAGCTCAACCTGTTAGTCAAGTTCCTGGGGAACGTATCCAGGGAGCAAGCGCAGAGACTTCGGACGGCAAACGCACATCAACCCCAAGTAGGTCTGGACCTAGTGTGGGAAAGGCTAGAAGAGACCTATGGCAGCCCTGAAGCAGTCGAGAATTCACTCTTCAAAAGAATCGAGAGCTTCCCCAAGATCACGAATAAAGACTACTCGAAGTTCCGAGATCTTGGAGACCTGCTGCAAGAACTGGAGTTCGCAAGGAAAGACCATTCCTTAATAGGTCTCAACGCCCTAGACTCAGCTCGTGGAGTGAGACCCATCCTGGAGAAGCTACCCTTCAACCTCCAAGAAAGGTGGCTTTCACAAGGCTCCAAATACAAAAGGGAGAAGCAAGTCGTCTTCCCCCCATTCTCATTCTTCGTGAGCTTCATCCGCGAAGCGGCAAGGACAAGAAACGATCCCAGTTTCATCTTAGGTGCGCAAACCACATACAGTGCAAGCAGCCCGAAGAACGAGAGACCAGCGACGAGATATGGTAACCCCCAAACACCCATCTCGGCCCGCAGGACGGACGTGCCTCCCACGACCCAAACTACTCCCGATCAGTCGGTCGCCGGAGACAAGGAACTAAGGGACCCAAACAGGGAATGTCCCATACACAAGAAGCCACACCCACTCAACAAGTGCTTTGGGTTCAGGATGAAGTCCCTAGAGGAACGCAAGAGGTTACTTGGAGAATTCGGAGTTTGCTTCAAGTGCTGCGGTTCCACGACCCATCTAGCCAGGGACTGTAAGGAAGAGATCAAATGCACAGTGTGCGAAAGCGACAAGCACGTGACATCGTTACACCCAGAGGCGATGACACTCCACCAACTCAAGAACCCATCCTCCATAGCGGAGCATGGCGGGGAGAAAGAAGAAGGAGAGTTAACATCCGTCACATCTCAGCGCACTGAAGTTTGCGGAAAAGAAGGTGACAAAATGTCCTGCTCCAAAATATGCCTTGTCGCAGTGCACCCTCAGGGACAACCTGAGAAGGCTATTCGGATGTACGCAATCCTCGACGACCAGAGCAACCGATCACTGGTCAGGTCAGAGTTCTTCGACATGTTTAACATACAAGATGGTGCTTCTCCTTACACTCTCAGAACGTGCGCAGGGCAAATGGAGACCACAGGGAGAAGAGTGAATGGCTATACCATATGCTCAATAGACGGCAAAGTGAACATACCCCTTCCCACACTCATCGAGTGCAACCACATGGCCACAAACAGGGACGAGATACCCACACCAGACGTGGCACTCCATTACCCCCACCTCAAAGGAATAGCCAACCACATCCGGCCGGTGGAACAAGACGCCAAGATCCTGCTGCTGCTCGGTAGGGACATCATGAGAGTACATAAAGTCCGTAAACAGCACAACGGACCCCACAACGCGCCATACGCCCAAAGACTCGACCTAGGATGGGTGATAGTGGGCAACTCGTGCACTAACAAAGAGCACGGGCAAGACTACGTCGATGCCCGCAGAACGGAGGTGACAGAATGTGGACACACATCTTTCTCCGAACCATGTCTTGGCCATCTCCAAGTGACCGAAGGGCCAAGTGAAGAGAAAAGACAAAGTCATACCCCTGAGACCAACAAAGACATCCCCACGCCGATGGGATGCGACAATGGCTTAGGATGCTCAGCAGTCCAGACAGCCAAGGATGATGAGTCGACTCCACCGATGGAAGAGAGTAACCTCCCAAAGGTGACCGACAAAAGGATCGTCCTAAAAACAACAAACAATCAGACAATACTCCCGCGAGCAAGGGCACAATTAAGACGTACAGTTGTTCCTCTCCACAGAGTATCAAGCAACAGAGCAACCAATTGCCACGGCTGGCATAGCCGCAAAAGATTGCGTCCCACAGGCGAAGCCACAGTGTCAAAAAGACTGTTCGTTCAAACACGTAAGAGGGGACGGTTGCAGAGACATTTCCCAAAAGGATCTACAAGGACAAAAGAGACTGTTCTTCGTCATGTCCAGGGAGGAAACAACCTCCCGATGGCAGTCAACAAAGAAACACAAAAGCGTTTCACCAAACTACGCGGAGATGTTCTCGTGTAAGAGAAATGTACCGATGAACTACGGTGCACAGCGTTCCAGACAACAAGGAACGATGACAAACAAACACCATCGAGGGAAGATAGAGGATTCCCGAGGTTAACTGTCAAGGAGCTCTCTAAAGACGGACTAAGCAGTCGGGTGACTCCGCTACCATTCCGTTCACCAAGGAGGTGCTTCCCAAACAATGGAGAACATGCCATCTCTAGGTTCACCTCGCACCTCTGCGGCCTACAAAGGGAACCAGAGACCAAAAACAACTTTGTGGTCTTCATCCAGAAGATATTCTTTACCGGCCACGCAAAGCCAGCACCTCTAATGGAGGAAGGCGAAGAATGTCGGTACCTCCAATCACCTGGGGCCTACCACCCTCAGGAACCCGATCAAATCCGGGTAGTGTTCAACCCTAGCGCTCAACTCCAGGGAGTCTCCCTGAACGACACCCTCCTCACTGGACAAGACTTGACGATCAGTCTTCCAGGGACATTAATCCGCTTCCTAAAGGAACCTAAAGCCATCTCCTCCCGCCAAACGCCAGGTGATGGGATGACAAACTACCATGACTGGCACATCTACAAGGTGATGCACTCTGTAGAGAAAGCTACAGAGTCAAAGGTACTGTTCTCTCACAAAGTCGAAAGGAAACAGTGCCAGAGACTTTCACAGAAAGACATTGTAGTGAAACCAGCAAACCTGGAGCGGTTCATCCATCCAATATCCTTTGCTAAAAGACTTTGCCAAGGGATTTCAACACCAGTGGTGCCGGCCGGTATCACCTCGTTATGTGGACATGGACTTTGCATTATTATGTTGTTATGTTGTATGCATTGCACATATGTTCCACATAGCCTACCATATAGTGGTATCTACAGATACCAGACGGGGAGTGTCATGGAACAGGAATACCCATGTCCGCATTTCTGTCTCACCCCCCCCTTGTCCTTGCAGCCCTGCTTGTCAGCATGCTTAGTGGCAGCTGTATGTATTTGGTTCTACATGCAACTCCAATGCTTGTGTGATAATACAGAGCCATTTCCCCCTTTCCAGCAGTCTGCTGCATTAAGATGCTACATTTTGCTACATGTTGCAGCTTCTCCAGGCACTCCTGTGAGTTGCCATGGCAGCCCCAGCCTTTCTCCCAAATGGGTTAGTCCGCTGTCTCCCCCTCTGTTCTGCCCACAGATGGTCTGTCCCCAGACTATCTGACACCCAGCATACACTGCTTCATCCTTTTCCACCATTTCCCAGGACTCGTGAGTACCTCTCTGTAAAACCCTGTAATGGTGCTGAAGGAGAATCTTTTCACCTCCCTTGAATACTGAGCACACACAGAGACACCTACACCTCTACACAAGAGACTGTACCTTATCCTGTTTTCCCTCAATAAAACTAAGAAAAGAAACAGATCTTGTCGTGCTTAGGAAAGAAGGCGAGTTGGCACTATCTGGGCTAAGTCATCTCCACGTGACCCTCTGGCTTCCAGAATAGTGTTACTATTGTATACCATATATTTCATTCACGTCCTCCCTCTCTCTCCTTCCTCCCCCTCCCTTATTATAGA